>NW_024883280.1:0-111889 GCF_019059575.1 Amphibalanus amphitrite
GTATCGCGGACCGTTAGCACCAGGCTACATCTACACACATCACCCACACACCTGTCCATGGACACTGATGGTGAGGGAAGGGAGAGTAACGGCTGGGCTCCACCTGTGACGCGACCCGATACGGGGGGTGTGTCACGACCTGCGACGGGGTCTGGGCCGTGGGGGGCTAGCAACACGATTTGAAACCGTTATACGGATACTGTGCGTGACCCGCTTGTGACACGACCTGACCCGGTCCGAGACGGGCGTCGGGACCCGCGCTCCTCACCTGAGACACGATTCTGTTAAGGATCACGGGGTGTTGGGTTCTGCGACCCCATCCGACACGGCGCATCCCGAGTTCCTCACCTGAGAGACGATCAGGCAGGTGGTGATGAAGTGCGGCACCCGTCTGAATTTGCCGCTCAGCACAAACACTCCCAGTACCCAGACCTGAAACATATCAGAGACGGGGTTCAATGTGGTGCGAGTGCTGACCGGCGTCCGCTCAGCATGAAAACTCCCAGTACCCAGATCTTAAAGCATATCAGGGGCACGCGTTCACGGTATTGTAGCTGTTCGCTAATTGGGGCGCGGTAGACAGTACAGGAGTCACAGATAAACAAAACTGTGAAGGCGAATAAAACTTATGATACAACAACTGCACGATAAGCACTCAGCAAAGGTATATCAAACTCGCCGCAAAAAGGAGATAGGAGCCGTTCATGATTTTGACCAACCGCTGTTAGAACCAGGATCCAGGGTATAACTCACGCAGCAGACGAGTCCGATGGTGCTGATGTCGAAGATGTACTGGTCGATGTACTGGATGTATTGGGACGGCTCTACAGTCGAGTACAGACTGACCATCCAGGCCGAGACAAACATGAGCGGCGCAGAGAGGAAGGTGCCAATCACCAGAGAGCTGGCCACCTGGGGACAGACGGACAGAGGTCATAGTCAGAGGTCCGCCGTCATGAGTGGTGCTATAAGGAACGTGCCAATCACCAGAGAGCTGGCCACCTGAGAAGAAATAGATGAGAGGTACAAAATGAGCTAACAGTCTGACAGCACATCACAATAAGCACTGGGCTGTCAAATCCTCACGCCCGATTCCGTCTCTCTAGTCACTTTTTGCTACATTACTTGATGCACCATTCACCTCACCGGTTCAAGACCAGACACTACAGGGTGTCCCATAAGTTCGTTCTCACATTTTATTTGCATGTGAAACAGAGTACTTTGCGTTTTGATATATTTATGACCCCTCAATGTGCTCCCCATTTAATAGGCAAACACATGAGCACATGCTGCGGCATGCCAACCGGCATGTTTGGCTGCATAGCAGGCTTAAAGTTAACCCAGACTGACTTGACATGCGCCGTGAGCTCCTCGAGGCTGGAACAGCGCTACGCTTCGACGAGCCTAAATTTCAGCATAACCAACAATTTTTTATGAAATTTTGATCCGATGAGGTGCCTGGCATGTGGTCTTGCCACAAACGCCTGTCACAGTCTCCTTCCACCACTTTTAAGCTTTGCTTGGCCTGTGCACTGATGCACTGTCTTGCCTGAAGATGGGCCTACGACCTCTCGGATGCCATTTTCTCCTCTATAAATGTGTTCATACTCGCGGTTCGAGTTCAGCTTGAGGGCTGAAACTCCTCCTAGATTTTCTTAGAAAAGCATTATGCTTCCCAAAGCTGTTTCTGGGACACCAATCGCAACCTGGTCAGCGTCTGGACGCCTATAACCCCACAATACCGTGATCTTGGCCTTTCGCATAGGAACATAACGGGACGAAACGGAGGCCTCCTCCTTCGCCCTTATGGGGTTGTTTTCGGGTTTGGACGGGTGTTTCATCTCGAACGTGGACTAGTTAGTCCAGATGACCTGGTTGATGTCCTCAGCCCTTTAGTTTTTTAGCCTCAGGCATAACGAAACTCATGTTTGGCCATATTAAGACGTTTTTGACTGTTTTGAGCCCTCCGGTAAGCAAAGCTTAAGTCACCTTGAGTTATGTACCCCGTAAGAACAATTTTAGACAGCTGGTAATCCATCCTGAAAAGTCCTCTTACCAACTTTCTAACCCTTTGACCTTTTTGATGGCCACTTTGGCGCTACACAGTTTTGGCCACATGGCTCACTCCTGAGAGCTGACAAAAAAGAGGATAAACTTGCAATGATTGACTCCCGACAAATCATCGGTGTCACTTGCTGACTGTGCGTCCAGTTAGCGATGGACATTGTCTACAGACTGGTAGGCCTCAATCACCCTCAATTCGTCGCGAATGGTCACGTGCTGACTAAATACCGAGACGTACCCGTGTTGGAGACCTCTATGTTGCGGCGTTAGCCGTCTGTGTAGGAAACGGGCTCTCTAGCAAAAACTATTTTGTCTACAGAAATTAGTTACTGTGGAGCATATTTCTACTAGCCATGGCAACCACGGAAGCTCAGTAACGAACCAATTTCAGCGTGCCTTTAAGCAAGAGAGCCTAAAAACGTAAAATTTAGGTGAGAACGAACTTATGGGACACCCTGTATGTATAGTCACAACGCCCGCCGCCCGCTCAACGAACCCACCCCACACCGTACTCACCACCTCCACGGCCGTCTCGTAGTGTGTGACGTACACCAGGACGCTGGGTGTTTTACCTACCATCTGATACTGCACTCAGCACCCCACACCGTACTCACCACCTCCACGGCCGTCTCGTAGTGTGTGGCGTACACCAGGACGCTGGGTGTTTACCTACCATCTGATACTGCACTCAGCACCCCACACCGTACTTACCACCTCCACGGCGGTCTCGTAGTGCGTGGCGTACACCAGGACGCTGGGCGCCGTCGGCAGGATTCCGTACAGAAACGCGTAGTTGGTCAGATCCTGAGGAACGGACACAGCCGCGTCAGAGACCACAGCGAAAACACAGAGGTGATATGAACTCAAACGACAGAGTGTTGAGAGCAACCAAACGCTTTGGTTGGCAAAAGGCAATCACACATTTCTATGTAACAATAATGCTCAACCCTCGAATTTTCAGAGCTCAACTCACGATGGTGATGTTTGTGTTGGCGGTGCTGGATCCCTGCAGCAGGCTCATGGACTCGCGGGTGACGAGCGGCATCACCACCGACTTGACGCCGATCAAGATGAAGGGCACGACGTAGCGGCCGGAGCGCGCCGACGACTTGGACTCGGTCACCATGTGCAGGCCGAGCATGAACAGCGCCGTGGCCGAGTACGACTCCGAGAACGTCTGGGGACCAGAGGATAGTCAGTACTCAGTGTAGTGGCAGAGTAAGACTGCGCGAACGTCTGGGGACGGGAGAATAGAGTAGTGGGAGAGAAACGTCTCGGCAGAGGGGAAGAGGTCAGTAATGGGATAGACACGTCTGAGAGACGGCTCGGCAGAGGAAGAGTCAGTCGTGAAAGGTTTTAAACATGAAAAGACGAAAATAGAAATGAGCTAAAATGAACTACTTGTCTACTTCACAGTTAATTATCCAATTGTGGAAAAAAACAACTCCAACATCCACGACATAATGTGCCAAAGCCGATCAGTCTCCGGCTGTCTGTGCTGCCACTCACATTGAGGATGTTGTAGAGCACCTTGGGTATGACGTGCTGGAACACCACGTTCCCCACGACGCCCAGTCCGGTCATCACCACGATGGGGTTGGTGAAGGCGCCCTTCAGCGAGAGCAGCACCAGCCGGCAGACGGAGACTCGCCGGCGAGCTGGGCCGTCACCGCTCTCCAGCGCCAGGGAGAGGTGGCGCCGCTTCCAGAGCTCCATCAGCACGAAGCCGACCGGGTTCAGCAGGCACAGCGACACCGGAGCCACCAGGTACAGGTAGCTGACAAACTCCGGGTGGGAGTCCTTGTAGATCGCAGAGACTGCCAGGGGAGCGGACAGTGTCAGACACTGGGGTGGGTGTGCAAGAAACTTATCTCTAAAGTGTAAGTACATCTTTGTACATTGGCGGCATTAACCACAACGTGCGTGGCTATTCGCTGGTATGTGAAATGATAAAGGATTTACGCAAAAGCTATCGTTTTCGTGATGTGTAACAAAAACGGAGTAATATTCGCATAACAAACACATTGCATGCATGTTCGAGTAATTATGCCACTGAGGAGGTATAAAGCCGCGGGCGGCTGCACTCCACTCACTGATGGGATATCCGAGCGCGAAGTCGTTACTCTGGGTGCAGAAGATGGCGTAGAGGGCGCCGGTGGAGTAGTCGGACGGCCGCGTCACCACCAGGCAGCCGATCAGCACCACCGCGAACACGGCAGACTTGGACAGCAGGATCGCCAACAAAAAGTTCCAGTTGACCACGCTGCGGGAGGCCAGGAGGGTGATGAGGGGTCGGGTGGCGGAGAGCCGGGGAGGCCGATACACCAGCTCACAACGTTCGGCAAGCTGCGGCACTTCAACGTCCGGTAGATCTAAACAAGGTGTGACTAGCAGTGTATCGATAATTCAGAAACATAATAGCAGCGTTTCACAAACATGCATACGAGTGACACTCTTTGAAACCGGCGTAAGCACATGGATTGTTGGCTTTACTCGTTTGTCCCATCAAATCACCCGATGAGCTAATAGTCGGCGATCCGGCAGTGTCCTTCCTGCTCAGTTCTCACCATAACCCACGAACTGCAGACCCCTGCCCACAGTACCCCTCACACAGCCAGGGCCAGTCGCTTACGTAAAGTCCAGTGTGGCTACACAGCCCGCCCCACACAGACCCCACCCACAGGCGGGACCAGCTCCTTACGTGAAGTCCAGCGTGGCCATCGAGAGGAAGATGAGAGTCGGCAGCGCGAACTTGCCGACAAACAGCTCAATGCCACGCCCCTCATGGCTGGAGATGACCTTGAACCGGCCGGCCAGGTACCTGAAATCGGCGCACCATACAGATTAGTGCCGTGCGCAACTGACGGAACAGATTACCTATCTGATAGGGACATAGTTTTTTATTAGCAGATACAACTCACTTGGACCTTTTTATTTAAATTATTCATTATATTTTTATTATATAGCTGATAATATTTATATTATGTAATATTTATATCATCAGCTAACAGAATGACCGAACAAGCTTTAATTACCGGGTGGCCCCCAAAAAAACGTTCACAACCTTAAATATCATTATCTCGGATATTAACGCAAATAACAAGGCGAAATTTTCGCAACGCATGCGCCACCTCTTTGCGCCTTGGTATGCCAAATTATAAAACTGTACAGTATACACCGCGCCAGCACTGCTATCTGGAATAAAGTGACAAGCTTTTGCTTTTCGCCGGTCTTGAACCATGAAGAGGTTTGGTTTAGACGCCCTCGGTCCCAAGGCCCTCTCGGTCCTAGGTTACAAAAAGTCCCAGGAACTCAAACACGTGAATGAAAGCAGCACGTGCGGCAATTCTTTGATTTTTTGTCTTACTCGTATGCCAGATATTAAAATACTGAGTCAAGATCGTATATACGGCCTTGATCGTGCTCACAGATGTCTTCGTTTCACCACCGTCTCAAGCAAAAAGAGAGATACGGCCCTAATGTACGGCCTTGGGTACGGCGCACGGCTTGCTACTGAGCTTGCTCACTTTGAGTAGATCAAACAGGCAATCGACCGGATAAGGGAAAAATTAGAGCACACTGGTTCCTCATTCTGTCATCTGTGCCATTAGACCACAGCATAGCCACGGAATATATACTCTACGCAGGGGCGTAGGATCCTATACAGTTGGGGGGGCTTCAGCCCCCCCAACCTGCTGGTCAGCCCCCCCAACTTGCCAGGCAGCCCCCCCAACATTATAAAATATTTACAAATTAAAGAAAGCTCAACTTGGCAAAGTTACAATTTTGGGTAGTAGTAAAGCAGGCGTCACACTTCTTTTTGCGACCAAGGAGATGCGCTGTAGGTTAGGCTGTAGGGTGTAGGTTTTAGGTTTAAGGTGGTAGATTTTAGGTTGTAGGTTCCTGGTTGCATGTTTTTGGTTGTAGGTTGTAGGTGAGTTTAGGTCAGGTTTGGTTAGGTTTGGTTTGGCTTGGGCCTTGGTCCGATTAGAAAGCATCTCTGGAGTCTCGGTAAAGCGCCTCTCTGCTTTACGACTAACTACCCAATTTTGGCCTTAAAACTAACTGGGGGCTTTGAAAATGTGCATTACAATAAAGGGAGTAAATTTAATTTATAAAATGACTTTCGAGTCATTAGAAAGAACATACTAGCAAAACAAAACCAGGAGGGTACACATAAAAATCAACCGGGTTATTTCACCTCCCGAACGTTGTCACACCGTTTTTGTAACAAGACTATAAATAGTAAAATAGAGGTGAAATCAAGGCCGGTGAAATATCGTCAGCTGATCGTTTATGATTATGTCAAATCTTTAAAATGATAACGTCATAATGAATAAAAATAAACTGGCATTATCTTAAAAGGATTTGGTGAAAGAAATTTGCACATTCAGTAACTTTTAAATGTTTTTTCATCTTTTTTTCTAAGATATCTCTTATGTCTCGCCTTCAGAAAAAGGCCAAATCCTTTTTACGGAATTTGACGCCATCGCAGGCATAATCAGCTGACGATACAGCACAAAACCTTTGGATGTTAGTGCGTGCCTTCGGCATCCGGATAATCAGGGAAAATTATCCGGCATCAGCGATAATTATCGGGGATTACGTTCGGTATCGCGATAATGAGACATGTTGAAGATAGGCACCCACCAATAATTTTCCGGCCGAGAATATCCAAACGATATTTTCCGGATACCGAACGCACGCTAAAGCGGCGCAGAAAGCAGAAAACACAACAAAACAAAGGCGCGACACTCAACAGCTTCGTTTCGTTTGTTTAGGGGTGGGTGCAAGGCCATGTAGGTGGAACTCGGACGGTAGGACGAACGATGAGGACAATTGTTCAGGGACGTACCCAAGATGGACGGGGTGCCCCCCCCCCCCCTCGGGGTTTGCAGGAGGCCCCCGTGGGCCGAAGGCCACGGGGCCAAAATCACGTCGGAGGCGAAAGAAATTCAAGGGAATCCCAAAAATCACGTCAGGATATTCAGGGCCTCTGACCAGCCTGACAGCTAGGGTCCTTCTTACTTCCTGGGGCCTCCTGTGAATAACTGCTAGTGTCTGTGTCTGACCGCTAGGGCCCCTCTGACTCCTCAGTAGAGAGGAGGCCCTCTGTAAGAGGAGAGGAGGCCCCTCTGTAGAGAGGAGGCCCCTTTAGAGAGGAGGCCCTCTGTAGAAAGGAGGCCCCCTGTAGAGAAGAGGCCATCTGTAGAAAGAAGGCCCTGTGTAGTTAGAGAGGAGGCCCTCTGTAGAAAGGAGACCGCCTGAAAGCAGAAGGCCCTCTGAAGAGAGGAGGCCCGCTGTAGAGAGGAGGCCCTCTGAAGAGAGGATGTAGAGAGGTATGTAGAGAGGACTCCCTCAGTAGAGAGGAGGCCGGAGGCCCTTTGCAGAGATGAGGTCCTCTGTAGAGAGGAGGTCCTCTGAAGAAAGGGTGCCCTCTGAAAGAGATAGACCCTCAGTAGAAAGGAAGTCCTCTGTAGAGAGGAGGCCTTCTGTAGTTGATAGGCCCTGTGAAAAGAGGAGGCCCACAGTAGAGAGGTGGTCCTCTCTAGAGAGGAGGCCCCTCTGTGTGTGTTTTTCTTTTGCAAATTTGTGTACCTACAGGTCAATACGAGATCGTGACTGTAATTACACCAACCAACCGTGTCAAATTGAATCGGAATTCATATGTGTACTATGGAGTGTGAAGGAACTCCGGCTTGTACTACCATACTAAAAGAGTTGTAAAATTTGTGATTTGGAGCAGTGTTTTGACAAATGCTTTTGCAAATTTTCTCGGCGCTCCGCGCCTCCGATTCATACACCAATCAATAAGAAAGGTCGTGACTGTAATAACACCAACCGTGTCAAATTGAATCAAAATTCCCTAAGTGTATAGTCGACTACAGAATGATGTTCCACTCCTCAGAAGCTATCAGTTGACTGGAGCGCTAGTTGTGCCGTTTATCACGCAATTAAGCGCCTGACGATTGTGAGCATTAGGACAAAGTTATAATTCGTGAACTCAGCCCGTGTGATGCGGCACAGCCTACCACTCCAGGCGAATATTTGCCTGTGAAAAGTGGAACATCATTCTTAAAAAAACGTTTGTTTTGCAAATTTTCGCAGCGCTTCGCGCCGTCGGTTCGTTAACAGGTCAATAAGAGAGATCGCTACTGTATGCTACTAATGCATTACGCTAAAAGTGCGGTAACAATATCAACTTCTATGTTTTTAAGTCGGTCGATACGCCACCCCCCCCCCCCCCAAGTAAGAAATCCGTGGCGACGCACTTGCATAGGTGGATTTAACTAAAACCAATGAGCCGAGTGACTTAGAACGATAAAGCTTCATCTTATAGAAACGACGAAGACGAAATGCCTTTTGATCTCGACATACTCGCTCCCCTCCCCCGGTCGTCAGAATTCATCCATCAGATCAGTCATGTCGGCCGACGTGTACCCCCCCCCCCCCCCCCCACAAAAGCGTTCGCCTAGATCCTCCCTTGCCCTCTGTAGAGAGGAGGCGCCCTGTAGAGAGGAAGCCCCCCCCCCGGATCCTCCGCCCCCCCCCCCCTGGGCCAAATCCTAGGTACGTGCCTGCAATTGTTTTGTGCATTTTGGGAGTATTCGTGTGGCTACACGACTTACAACTTTAAAAACAAAACTATGCTTCCAATGATATGCAGAATGCGGGGGTTTTGCGAAATACTACAACAGAAATTGTTCTGTGACTGTCCTGTTTTACCGATCACGATCCGCCTACTTTGTCGATACCGCTATCGTGGCCCTAGAAGTAGTCGAGGAGGTCTCTGAAACAGCCAAAAGGGAGCCATTAAACAGTCTACAATCTTTACACAAAAACTTGACCCTTCTGAAATGAAGTGGGTGATTGGTGAAAAATGAGTACCTAGATTTTAGTTTAGGAAATTGCAGGGGTACCTCCAAGGAAACCCTAAAACAGTTTGCCAAACTAGGGGATAGGAATCTAAACACTGAATCAATCAAGAAATTGAATCTCTCATCAGCCCTAAAGAAGAGCATACATGTACCGTTTTAATGGCATCACTTTGCATTTGAAAAGCATAAATGTGGTTGCAAAACGTTGAGCCGGAATATAAATACCTACGCCTTATTTTATAAGCCTGAACTTGGATCCAGGGGGAGAGAATAGGTCATATCACTCAAGTCATAGACCCGCTTTTCACCACCATGGTCCACGCTCCCTCCCCCCGGTCAACACCTTTTCCACTGCTGGTTTCCCCGCCCCCCCCCCCCCGCTCAGCACCTTTTGTCGCCACCCCACCGGCGCGGCGTCCGGGGTTCAGCCCCCCCAACCTATTTTGCGATCCTACACCCCTGACTCTACGAATACATATTCCGTGGCATAGCTGTTGAAAGGCAGCATTGCCGGTAGCCGACAGGAAGCTGATGGAAAGGCTACCTTTTCATAGGAATTCAGCCCGGAGAGCATTTGAGTCAGCTGAAGGCGGCTAAAACAGTGGGGACTTCATCCGACATTGGTGCCGCTTGCTTAGAGCCATGGATGTCAATATCTGCTGAGTTGCGGGTGCCCAAGCACCACAAATCCACCGCGACCCTAGCGTTGACCGTAGCCCGCGCCGTCTGTTACAGCTACAAAAGTCAAGCAGGCGTGGAGTGGGGAGAGTTCCGGCACCCAAAACTCGGCAGAAATCGACACCCATGCAGAGAGCTATCGTGGTTGCGTGAGAAAACGTGTCACCCTGCACCGTCGATGAGAGTATAAGCCAGTGGAAGGTAATGGCTGCAGGCCATGTTGCCGGAATGAAAGTGGAACTTTTACATACTTGGCATGATTTAAAAGCAAATGGTTTAAAGAGTAAATCACCGAATAGCATAAAAAATCGCACTACTTACTGAAGATATGTAGCGCAGGCTATTCAAAGTTTCAATATTATATCTTAACTACTTTTTGAGAACTACATATCTAAGGTTGGGAAGTTTTTTTTTCTGGGTCACTCGGTATACAACATTTTACAAGCCTGCCTCAAAAATTTAACGGACACGGGGACCTGCGCTCATCAACATTTGCATAAGCAACAATAACAGACGAAGTTGATCGTAATCATAATCAACCATTGATATCGACTGATAAACGTACACCAAAAATTCATTTACAAAGTGCCTACCTCTGCCGACACCCTGATCGTTCATCATTATCCAGCACACTGACCCGCACAGTGTGACGCTGTCGGCTGTACTGACCCGCAGAGTGTGACGCTGAAGCACTGGATGACGGCCGGGAAGAGTTCCTCCATGACGCCGCCTCCGCTGGGGTCGGGCGACGGGTCTCCGCCGCCCCCGCTGCTGCTGTTACCCACGGGCAGCGCCATCACGCCTCCGTCATCGGACGGGCTGAGTACCACCAGAGTACGGAGCTGTGGGAGGGGGAGAGAGACGGTCAGACTTTACCCACGATAGGCAGACTAAGATCCCTCAGTGCGGGGCTCTGAGGGGCGGTCTGAGCAGACTCGAGCACCACCAGGGTCCGGAGTTGCGGGGGCGAGCGGAAGGTCAGAATAGTATCAGGGTAGTCTGAAGCCACGGGACGGAGAGAGGCTGTCAGACTAGTCTCACACCAGTGCGGAACTGCGGGAGGGAACAGCAGTTCGGAGTAGCACCAGGACAGGCAGACTAAAGTGACGGTCAGTAGTCTGATATCAGTCTGGAGCTAGGGACGAAGATAGACGGTCAGAACAGTGTCAAATTAGTGCGGAGGAGTGGGACGGAGCTGGTAGGGAGCTGACGGGGCTTAGCTCGGAGCCGGTGAAGAGAGGGCGGGTCAAACTGGTCCGGAGACAGTCCGGAGCTGCGTCCAGGAAAAGCGGGTCAGTCGGCAGAGCGGACGGATCAGACGGCAGAGTCTCACAGGGTCGGGTCAGACAGCAGAGTCTCAAAGGGTCGGGTCAGACGGCCGATTACCGGCGGGACGTGCCGCAGCGTGTGGTCACAGTGCGGGGGCGCCGAGCCTACTGCACCACAGACAGCGACACAGACCAGCCACGCGGGGGGACTGCGGGGACGCCACACCGCGAATTTATGACCCGCTAACACCTGTGCCAGCGCAGCTCTGGTTCCCTGTCGCGAACAGCTCCTGTGCATCCACCCAGCCCCGTCAGCGGTTCACTGTGCCCAACAACCCCTGTAAAATGACTGTGCAATGCATCCACCCAGCGCCCCTCTGCGGTCCCCTGTGTTGAGCAGTTCCTGTGCAGACGGCCAGCGCCATGCAGTAGTCCCCAGAGTGAGACGGCCCGAACTGCCAGGTCACGGCCGACCGACAGTAACCTGCGGACACCGCGCTACGAGACAGAGGTCCACCGTCAACACTGATTGGTTCGACATCGATTGCTAGAGCGGAAAAACGAGACGGTACCGATCGGGTAACGTTAATGAATCCAAAAACCGTTAGCGAAATCTTAAAGAAGATTAAACGTCCCGCTGAACCAGCGACAGTGTAGATTCCAATACCAGTCTGTCAGAAAATGAGCCGTTGGAATGGGACATGACATTAGGTTGCAGTTTGTAATTGATCCGCCGACATTTCATTACGCACTCCCTGAAGTTCAAACAAGCGACACCGCCGCTTATTTGCGCTTCGATCGTCATGCGCACGGCCAGGTCTGCTGCTTAATGATATGTCCAGTGTCCACCCTTTCCTGAGACGTGTTGATAGATCGATGTCGGAAAATGGACACCCCCAGTGATGGGATAGATTTAGCCCAACAAACCAATCAACAAACGAACCAACATATACTGAGACAGTCGAGGCAATTATTCACTTATAATGATCAATGCTACCCACGCAGATAGCCAATAGGTAAGACGTAGGGAATGGAGATGAAGAAGGGAGCACACAACTAAATAAAGTTAATATGACATAATTAATAAACGCATTTAGAAACTGAGGAGCATTCAGCCATATGCAGCGATGACTGTGTAAATATCACATCGTCATAGACCTGTTATGAAGTGAAACGTTCGTCAAAACAGGTCACCAGTTTCATAACAAAGGAACACAATCCGGACTATGATCGCCAACAGTTGACACGCAAACCTTGACAAACATACGCGTGGGCGCCGCCGAAAATCGACTGTAGTCCGTTTGAGACCGATTAGAAAGGACGGAACACTGGTAAATGACCAACAAATCAAACGGCCACCGGTCCAGCGTTAGGAAAGAGCGGCTACTGTAACTCGCAAAGGGGGCATTCCACGTCAAGTGGGACAAAAAATGATCATTTTGAACCTCACCTTCTCCGATTTTTGCGAAACTTTGTGAAACTACTCATCTATATGTGAAAAGAAAGGAGACATATTTTTGTCAAGATATGACGTCACGTTTCCGAGACACACGTCATCAAACATTGACTTAGGCAAGGCACATTATCATCTTTAAAGCGTCATAACCATTGAAGTTTTAGGCATATCACCACAAGACAAAGTGTGAAATGGAGGGAATAGGTCAGGCTTTAAATTGAGGATAACAATATTTGCGTAATTAACTAATTAGTGAACCTAATTAAAATTCAAAAAATAAATTTTGATTTTCTGAAAAATGGGTACCCTTCGATTTTGCTGATTTTTACATATTTTATTCTCCTATACATTAGCTACATCATATAAAAAAATCCAGAATGGGCCGACGTCTACGTAACTGTCTTTTGGACTTCGTAATGTCTGGCACTCGCGTGTTTCGTTTTAGCAACCAAGGAGAGGCGCTACCGGAGATGCTTCTTTCTACCCCAAACCAAAGCAAACAAACCTAACCTGACCTGACGTGACCTGACCTAATCTAACACGCGTAAATATATACAGCCCTCACGGCAGTTACCGACTGGCCAAATGCTACCTAGATACGAACATTAGCCCTCACGACAGCTGCCGGCTGGCCAGATGCTTAACAAAGTGTTTAACAAATGCGTGTGAAACACTTCAGGCTGACCCGCTGCGAGCCAGCGACCTTTAGATTTCGAGGTGGGTACACTTGGCACACTTACTACTAAGCCACGAAGATAGCTGGTCATCGTAAGCCAGTTTTTTAATGATGAAATTGGGCATTCTCCGGGCAGCGCCTCTCTTTGGTTGCAAAAAGAATATAAGCCTGACTCCCAGCGCTAGGGGAGAAAAGCCCGGCTTAGCCAAAAAAGGTATAAAAAAAAACGGAATTTGAATTGTAGGTGGGGCGGTGAGGAACTTTATCGTGTGCCAAGTTCATGGCCCTAGATAAATATATTCAAGATCAAATGAGGTTAAACGTGATCAAATTTGCTATAGTGACTATTTTGCGTTTATACGCCCATAGCTCTAAGAGATACTGGCCGATTTTCCTATTTCTTCCTTTATACGACATTTGTAGTGTTATGAGAATCTCTAGTTAATCTTACCATAAATTTGGCAGTTAGTGGCTTGCTAAGAGTAAGATGTCGCCGGCAGAGGCGGGGATCGGCCGACGCGGGAAACGTCATAGTCACAGATTGTGTTTGCACCCTAAAAATTTAATTTTACCAGTTGATTTTCATATTTATTTGAACATTAGATTGACTGTACATTTTTAAGCCTACACACAAAATTTGACACGAATCTATCAATCAGCGGTAAGAAGCGCGGTGCAAAGATGGAACCGTCCCGCGCCGACACAGTCTACCATTCAGGCGGCAACGGCCGGCGCCGGCCGCTGAGCCGCTCCGGCAGGAATGTTTGACTTTACACCGCTATTACTAGAAAAGTTGTGGACCGATTTACCTATTCCTTGCACGGGAGGATTTGCAATTCGATTCTGGACAGATACTGAAAGTTTGACGTTAATATAATAATTATGGCGTGAATTATTGGCGATAAACAGATGGAGTTAGCGAAATCGGCCCCTTCCACCGCCCGTGCGACGTTGCACTACTTGTTGCTATATCATCCAAAGTTATTCGTTGGCCGACTCTAATTTTCTCAGCACGTGTGCCTTACGTCTAGTGGAAGACAATATCAAAATTTGAGCAAAATCGAAGGGTACCCATTTTTCACAAATTACATTTTAAGAAATTAATTCAAAATAAAATAAATTCAAAATCACCAAAAAATGTAAAAATTGTCAAATTTTACTAGCATAACTCCTTGTGTACACGTTTCAGTTTGTTTCAAATTAATAGCTTCAAAAATGTTAAAGCTATAGATCTTTTAAGATTGCAATACACGTCCAATTCTGCTAAAAAAGCAGAAGTTTAGCGACTTGTATCTCTGTAGCCCGAGGGCATATGACAAAATCCTTTCACCCTCAAAGGTTTCACCCAATAGCCAATAAGTATACCAAGTTTGAACAAAATCGCAGAGATGGCCGATTTTGGCTGTCCCGGTTGACATGGAATGCCCCAAAGACGAAGCTTACGCCGAGCTCAACAACAGCTAGCTGTGGTAACGGTAACACAGGGGGCTCGAAAAGTCACGCTCACACAGTCAATACATGAAAAGTCACAGCTTATTGACCTATGAATGGTGGAGTTTAGTCTAGGTAGGGATAAAATGAAGGCGTCTATGCCAACCCCATAATGCTAGAGTGCATTCACTAGCACAATCATTGCTCATTTGGTGTTTCAAAAATAATTAGACCAAAGCCATTGAATTTGAAAAAAAAACGTAGCCCTAACAACCGATAACGAATGCTTGTTGGTGGCTCTCAGGAAGACTCGACAGCTCGACAAATAAACACTGGACATATATTGGCACCAGGATCCCGGCGAAAATCAATGGTTCAAACAGAAATAAGGAGCTACAATATTTTGAGCGGCCACATCCTCGACACTGGCTCTGGAAGAGTGAGTGTCTCGGTTTCCGCTCTGGAAAAAGGTATCATACCAAGGTATTCGTACCAACGGCTTAAAAGTTAACACAGCTAAAACTGAGCTCATCGTTTTTGGCTCGCGCCAAAATTGCCGCAGCCTGGATCTCATCTCAATTCGGTTCCGTGAGGACACGAACCGTGAGGGCCCTACGGTGAGGAACCTTGGCGTGGTTTTCGACAAGCACCTCACCTGGGACTCTCACGTATCGGCCCTCGTCCAAAAATGCAACGGTATCCTCATTGGGCTGTCCCACGTGCGTCACCACATCCCTTGTGAACTTCTGCCAACCGTGGTCAGCGCGTTGGTCCTCTCGCACGTCCGATATTGTCTCTCGGTCTATGGAAACGGGTCGGACAAAAACACACAACGCCTCCAAAAAGTTCTCAATTTTGCGCTGCGCGTTGTGTCCGGCCGAAGAAAATTTGGCCACATATCGGACGTGCGAGAGGAACTGGGCTGGCCTACCGCCCGTCAGTTGTACGAAATCCACTCTCTTAACTTCCTCCACAAAATACGCTGCACCGAAGAGCCGGATACTATGTCCTCCCCAATCCTGGCCAACTCTTCCCTTCGCTCACGCTCAACCCGGCGGGACACTGATCTGTCTCTCCCACGCGTGAGAACCGAAGCAGGGAGGCGGCGCCTGCTCTACAGCATAGCCCAGTTGTACAGTCGTGTACAGGTTGATGGTCCCCTACTCTTTATCCACCGGGTTCCTATGGCTCAGCATTGGCAGCAGCCGCCTGGTACCGGTAGGCTGTGCTGCATGACCCGAGAGTGAAGCGGCACAGCCTACCCACACTGTATGACACCGGCTCGGGTCGCCTGGTAGAGCGATTTGACCGGACGCTGCGTTACACCGGCTGGGGGGAGGGGGGGGGGGGTAAATGTCAGGCCTGTCTATTTAGCTCGGCTCGGTGGATGAGGCAGGCTGGAGTGTGGTGTGGGGCGGGGTGATGTGGGGAGGGAGGGAGCGGACCTGGGGCTGGGTGTGTGTGGTCACTTGTCGCATAGAACCGATCGTAATCTACCCTCCAAAAATTCGCTTTAGAGATATTCACAAAACCCAGGGGGGTTCAAACACCCATCTCCCAAGTGGGGTGCGGAAGGACAGGTAAGGGTCCATACGGTCTCCTCATGAATTGCAGCAAAGAAAGAAAACAGACATGTCATGTCACCCAATAATCTTTCTGAAAAGTGGACTAATCGCATAGCCTCGGACACAGAAATAAACATACAGCACGCGAAGCGTCTCGAACCGGGCCTCTCACTACCGGTCAGTTTGACAGTCTAGCACTCCTACGCTGAGCTACACCGGATGGTGGCCACGGCCGGGGCAAAGTCTGGCCGGGCGGGCGGCGGGGCCGGGAGGTCGGCAGCAAAGTCAATGAATGTTTTTGTGGTTTCGGGTGCCGGTCGCTCTAACTTGGTGGAATGATGATGGATCATTGGCAAAACTTTCAACATGGAGTCCCGGTTCGAGCCTCATCGGGGCTCCGGCTACTTTTCCGAGGTTTAATTTTGGTGGTTGCGAGCCATTTATACGGTTTTATATCTACATGTCGATTGTCGATTGATTGATTGATTCATTCATTCGTTCATTTATTACATGTCGACATTTAGCATACGGATTGACATCCAGGATCAATCCGATCAATCTACCATTTTCATAAGCGTATTGCCTAAATATCATGCATATATGTGGCACAAGACCTATGGTTGCCTCGATAGGCCGTGCCAAATCACGTTTTGCACAATGCACAAGTAAATTATATTCGCTGGGTCTTCCGTGCATTGTGCTTAGCAAAAACAGGAATGCAATTGTTAAGCGACGCAAAATGTGCAATGCAGCAAGTGACCACACAACCCGCCCAGCCCCCATGGTCCACCAACACGCCCCACACCACTCCCCAGCCCACGCCAACCACCGAGACGAGCCCCTCCCCCCGCGCTGGTCTGACGTGACAGCTGGTCTACAAAGCGCTCCACCCGGCGACCCGAGCCGATGTCAAACGGCGTGGGTTGACTGTGCCGCGTCACTCTCGGGTCATGCGGCACAGCCTACCGGTACCAGGAGGCTGCTGCCAATGCTGAGCCATAGGAGCCCGGTGGATAAAGAGTAGGGGACCATCAACCTGTACACGACTGTACAACCGTCTGCCCCATGACATTAGACATCTCCCTCTGGGAGCTTTTAAACGCTCTGTTTCCGAGTTGTATCTGCGTGTTTAAGGATGAATATGTGATTTGAACTGTGTTCTGTTTGATGTGATTGATGAGTGTGAGTGTATCTTAACTTGTTTTTCCTTTTAACCGTGACGCGACACTCGGAATAGCCATTTTACTGTGGAGAGTGTTTTAACTGTCAAATACAATACAATACCAGTATAACGCCTTTTGGGGCGACTAACGGAGCGAGCGAGAGGGTGGGCCTTGCACGTGCGAAATTGCGAGGGGGTACCTCTAACTGACTTGTACACGGCACCCTACTAACTGGCCTCCAGCAATGTGCCAAATTTGAGCACAATCGGCCCAGCCGTTCTCGAGATCTGGAAGCGGCACCCTGCACGTGCGCACGTGCAAAATGGGTCCCAACTGACTTGTGCACGGCACCCTACTAACTGGTCCCTAACCGTGTACCAAATTTGAGCGCCATCGGTCCAGCCGTTCTCGAGATCTGGAAACGACCCCTGCACGTGCGCACGTGCAGCAGCACCCCAACTCTGGCACATGGATATGCAGTGCCTAGTGGGTGCCTATCTACATGCCAACTTTCAGCGCAATCGGCTAAGTAGTTACCGAGATATTGCAACAATTACAAAACTGACACCTCTTCGTTTTGCACGTGGCACGTGCATAAGGGGTCACCCACATGGACCGGGAATAGTCCAATACTTGGTAGAAGGAATGAAGCTACCCTACAAAATTTACCGCATGTAAATCAGTCAAGTGGTTGCTGAGATATAAGCTTCGCAAAAGCGTCCGCACGGCCGGCCGGCCGGCCGGCCGCTCATACTCAGAAATTTTCGTTAATCTAAGGAAAGACTACGCTCGCTTCGCTCGCTCCGTAACAATACAAACCAGTATAACGCCTTTTGGGGCGACTAACGGAGCGAGCGAGAGGATGAGCCTTGCACGTGCGAAATTTCGAGGGGGTACCTCCAGCTGACTTGTGCACGGCACCCTACTAACCGGTCTCTAGTGATGTGCCAAATTTGAGCACAATCGGCCCAGCCGTTCTCGAGATCTGGAAGCGGCACTCTGCACGTGCGCACGTGCAAAATGGGTCCCAACTGACTTTTGCACGGCACCCTACTAACCGGTCCCTAGCCATGTACCAAATTTGAGCGCCATCGGTCCAGCCGTTCTCGAGATCTGGAATCGACCCCTGCACGTGCGCACGTGCAGCAGCACCCCAACTCTGGCACATGGATATGCAGTGCCTAGTGGGTGCCTACCTACATGCCAACTTTCAGCGCAATCGGCCAAGTAGTTACCGAGATATTGCAACAATTACAAAACTGACACCTCTTCGTTTTGCACGTGGCACGTGCATAAGGGGTCACCTATATGCATCGGGAATAGTCCAATGCTTGGTAGAAGGAATGAAGCTACCCTACAAAAATTACCGCGTGTAAATCGGTCAAGTGGTTGCTGAGATATAAGCCTCGCAAAAGCGTCCGCACGGCCGGCCGGCCGGCCGGCCGGCCGCTCATACTAAGAAATTTCCGTTAATCTAAGGAAAGACTACGCTCGCTTCGCTCGCTCCGTAATTACAATACAATATATCTAACGACGGGTCCAGTCCGACTCTGCTCCTTGGTCTCACTCCTTTCAAGCAAAAGGTGATCAATCAATAAAAAAACGTGAAACCCCCTAGAAATAGGCGCTCTGGCTCCAGCAATTAAAATAGGAGACTGCAATGCCACAGTGCGGTTAATCAATGTGGTCGACGCGAAGAGGATCTTTGTAACCCGACCCTCGCTTTGTGACGCATTGTGCGCAGTGTGGACCGACGAAATGAGAGGAGAGTGGGGCGGAAAAAGGCGAAACACGCAGCTCAATGAGCCGATAAAAATATGTAAATATTATTGCGCACTGTAATGCGTGACTGGAAATAATTGGATGAGGACCTAAAGTATTTTTGGAAGCCATTCTCTTTTATTCATCCCATCCTGTTGACCGATCTTGCCTGTTTCCAAGGATCCAAATGCGATTGAATACCTAAACCCTTGCCTCTTTTCTCGTTTCCAGCCGAGTCTTTTTTGCAGTTCCGAGCAATAACTTCAACGGCCGCGACCGTGAGGCAGTAACCAGCTCCTACCATTCTACCTTATAATGAGATATCCAGAGGCAATTGTGGGAGCTGATTGCAGAAAACTCAAGTCAGATTGCCCGGTGAGCCACAAGTGGTTTTATAGTGAAAACGCTAGAGTCAAGAATAAGATCCTACGGCAGTACGGCATGTCAACATCACAACAAAGGGAGGCCACTCCTGGACCTGCCAAACACAAAAATAGCCACTCGTGGTTTGAACGGCAGTCGGTAGGAGAATAGGACAGACCACACCACCTCCACAAAAACCACGTGCCGTCACCGGTCGTCATTACACTGACCCCGAAATAGGTGTCTCCGAGTAGGGCCACCATGTTTCGCTGCCGGCCCGGGACCGCCGCGGGGCGTGCCACAGGGGTCGGACACACTGACACGACTACAGTGACGGACGGGCGGCCAGCCCGCGGCCGACGGCGGCAGCCGTCGCAATCAACTGCTCCCCATGACGGGTGGGGCAGGGGCCGAGGGGGAGGTGTTTTTGTGGGGCGGAAGGTGGTGACTGGCGAGGTTTTGATGGGCTCCACGTGGGCAAGACTTATTACAAGAACAGCATATTTCAGCAAATACTACATAGCTGTATAAAATAGAGCACCTACAACAAATACGAAATCATTTCAATCCATGTGAAGCTCCAGCTCAATCATGGGCCTAAAGGCAAGAGATGTCCGGCGTAGCCCTCCACCCCCCCCCCCCCCCTCAAGTCGGACGCTGTAAAAAGGCCAATACGAACGACAATGTTGCGAGGTTCAGGTGATACTGTAAAAAAAGACCAATGATTGAAACGATTGAGCATGAGCATTTTGTCCGACATCACTACATAACAGTACCGAAAATGACAGCCTCCACGGTACCTATCTTACCACAAGGCGATAAGGAATTGGAATACCTAAGCAATTGATCCCCAAAAAGAACTTTGCAGCATCAGTAATTTAGTATAATGTACAGCCCTCTGCAAACTGCGTGGTAGGTATTCTTTTTTCGACAAAAACGACAATAACGCGAATACTATGCTATTGGTCATTCGGAAATCGTGACAGCAAGACGCGCGAGACTCCGCACCTTAAATTGGCATCATCACTGTATTCATTTTCCATCTAGTTCGGCAACAAAACCCAAAAGTTTATATTTGCCCCTAAAACAAACTTTTACATTTTGTTGCCTCACAAGGCGTTTATCTTGTTTAGTGATAGACCTAATCGAAGGAGTGGAGCATTGCGCATCTATTTGCAGTGAGTTCCGACCGACTGATAGCATAGCCTTTGAGTTATTATCGGTTTTGTCGAATAAAGAATACCTACCACGCAGTCTGCAGAGGGCTGTACCTATCTATCATCACGGACGTCCGCTGTTGCCCTGCGGATAGCGAGCGGTTCCGAAAACCAAGTTTCTGTTGACGCTAACATTCCAATAACTAACAAAAATTTAACGTTCCTCATCTCCCACTTGAGAAAAGTTAGCATGGCTAAGTTTGCAAAGCAGAATAAAGCCAAAACATTGGACCAGCTCGTGCACTGTCTGTTTATGTAACAATGTGGCTGCCAAATATCTTATATAACCGAGCGGATCCGACCTCTGGATGAGAGCGCCAGGATCTATGCAAAGCGGCGACCGAGCGGAAAGAGAAGGCAACACGGCAGTCTCCACAGCGCGCTTGAAAGGATGAGTTTGCCTCTCGACTATTTTACAAGTGACCTGGACGATTCATGGACTTGGTGAGGGCGAAAATTAAAGATTTGTGGCACACAGACTGAATCGGTGTTCGGCTGGATGATGGAAGTCGAAGCTACCAGCAGATCTGACAGGCCCGATCCTAAGACGAATAGGAATAATTCCCTGCTTATTGGATCGCAAGTAAGCTATTCAAGGTCAGGTAGTACGAAAATGCATGAGGCCATTGAAAGACAATGTCAAGAGAAAGTACATAAAACTTCAGTTACGAAATACAGACGGAATTCCGCCTCGAAAAGAGCTCGGCAGCGTTGGAATAACTGACAGCAGTACAGAGTCGTAGATGTTCCACGGAAGGCTGATCCAATGTCTCTGAGCAGACATCTAACATTCCGTCGGGCTCAAAAGCAGCCAGCTTAGCAGCCGGCTACGCAGTACTCGTTCTGCTGTACCGTAGTACAGAGTCCGCAGTACAGCAGTACTTAGTGATGTCAATTTCAGAAAACATATGTTCAATGTCCGTCCAATGTCCAATACTTACGTCGACTGTCCGTCCAAAAATGTCCAAGCCAGCCATTTGTCCAAAGATGTCCGACATCTACGCAATAGTTTACACTCAACACCATTATTTAATTTGGTTTTAATGTATCGTTACCAGCTCAAAAGTGGTAATCATATCGAAAGCTGAGCTTTGTAATAGCCAATCAATGTTAAACACGATTACTTTATAAAAATGTTGAGGTCATGTAGCAAGCGATTGTCCAAAGTTGTCCAAACCCTGCTGTCATTGTCCAACCGAATTCCGAATTGGACATTGGACAAAATCGGAATTCCGAAGATTCAAGTTCCGAATGACACCACTGCCAGTACTCCGGACTCCGGAGCCGGAACGGACAGCTGACAACTGGCAGCTGCTGAGTCTGACGCAACCAGTGCAGTGGCTGCCAGCCGTCTGTGTTTACCGCTTTAGGCGCCTCGACCTTACACAATACGGATAGCGATAGCACAGTTCCAGTTCTCTGACAACAGCCACATGCCCAGCAATATGCCTGGATTTTACCGAAGGATAAGTCGTGTTCTCGGCACCGCTTACATAATGTACATGGAAGTCTGTGTTCAAACACTCAGCAGCACCGGTTTTTACCATGCAGTCAGACTTAAACTGAATCGACGCCTGTCAAAAACTGGTTTCGGAACTCAGCAGCGTAATATCCAGCACACAAGCGGTAAGCTGAGACGGATGAGAGCAGTTTGAATGATGCAGAGATAAAGCAAGTGGGCGTTTATCAGCAAAACTGTTTGCAAACGAGAGCAATGGTGACTTACCGAGCGGGCTCAGAATGACTGGAGTCGACAAAAACCCGAGCAGCCAGAGCCGGCGACAAAAAGGCAGCCAACTGACCTCTGGACGCCTGGCGGCCGGCAGCGAGGGAGAGAGAGAGCGTGCTCCGGCGGCTCGGCTCGGCCGGGCTCTGCCGAGAGCCAGGGTTACCAACGAGAATTTTTCTAAATCCCAAGATCGCCGCGCGAATTTCCCAAAATCGAGCTCCATATCCCAAGGTCGACAGGATCAAAGCCCAATGTGCATCCCAAGGTCTATAGAAACCAAATATAGAGCAAACAAAGTGTATTTGACGTATTTTCAAATCTTTGGTTGACTAAATAAATCAATATCGTTAACATATCTTGCATTCGGCACAGTTACACACGCAGGCATAGGTACAGAGACACAGCCGCAGTCGCTCCCTTGTACGTTCCCTCACAGACGACACTGAGTTCTGACTTCTGACTTTCTGAGCCTGCACCCTCCACTCTCCAGAAAGACGAGCCGAACTGGAGACGGGTCGAGGTCGTCGCCGCCGCCCGCCGGCCGCAATACGATACGAGTTGAAGCATGATCCGTCGCAGTGGCGGATCCAAGGGGGGGGGGGGGCAAAATGGGCATTTGCCCCCCCCCCCCAAACGGCATAATTTTAACATTACGCCTATGGACGATGCGTGGAAAGAATCGATAAATTTTATGATTTGCCCCCCAAACTCTGAGCTGGATCCGCCTCCGATCCGTCGGGCGTCGCAATTCGCAAACAGGCGGCCAGGCCGGGTGTTAATCGACGCGGAAGCCACTGGGTATTTCGCTAACTGCCTCACTTGAGAGCTGAGACGGGAGAAACCAAGTGAAGACGCGTCAAATAAGGATAACTTATTCGTGCTTCGTTGGTTGCTTGGTAAGGTACAGTGAAACCAAACGAAAGAACGCTCGGTTGTGTTCGGCCAAAAAGGACGGTTTACAAAAAAAAAAAACAATTAAGTTGTGTTAGATGTGTTCCTGATTCTTTTGTTTGGTCTTTATTCATACTTTTCCTTGTTCCAATGATTAAAAAAATGTGCTAAAATTAGCGGGAGTCGTAAGCTCGGGACAAATCCCAAGGTTTGCTGTTGAATCCCAAGGTCCCAAGGTCGGGTTCAATATCCCAAGATCTTGGGACAAATCCCAAGCTTTGGTAACCCTGCCGAGAGCAGCACGGAACTCCCGTCGGCGCGGAGGGGCCGTGGAGGGGGCGGGGACGGGAGAGGGTCTACTGCGGGGCGCCTGATCTGGAAGCATTTGGCCTCGGTGTGATGATGCACAAACCAGTTCGCCATTCCCGTAAACCAGCTTACATGGGAGCTACACACTGTTCAGGCGCAGGTAGCTGTGACGAGTGTGCCGAGGCCGTCATGAACACGGCGCAGTAATAACTGATCGATTGTACACATTGACACCGACCGCTCTCCGCCGCCCGCGGGCAGAGGCAGAGCGCCGAGGGCAGAGCGCCGAGAGCACGGTCAGCCAACAGCGGGAGCACGTGCGCTCCTGGGCGGCAGGCATGCGATATTGCCCCCGAGCTCCGCCCGATCAATATCCCAGGTCTCGGCACGATGCTGACTTGCCCAACTGGTGGCTCCAGCCGCAGCTCAAAGAAGGCAGCCACGGGGGGGGGGGGGGGGGGACGATGGGCAGGTGTTCATTTTCCCCAGGTATTGCCTTAGCCCTAATAGGCCCTGGTGAGTGGTTTAAAAAAGCAGGTCTCCAAGACACGTCACAAAAGTGTTTGAGGGAGTGTCAAAAACACATGCATCCATCCATAAATTGCTGTTCCATGTTGAGCACACAAGATAATGCAAGCAACCTAACCAGCATGGACTTGTCTCACTTGGCTGAGTTGTTAACACCCATGTCTTATTCATGACAAAATGTAGGTTACAGGTGTTGCTTCAATAGTTTCTGATACAGAAGCATCACCCCTGTCCCCATATATCCAAGAGGGTATGCCATTTCCCATTAGTATGCATGTGCTGCACTGCACTGTAGGGACAGTTTTAGCACAGGTTGTTTTCATTCATGTACTTACAATTGCTCTAAAAAAACACACACACACACAACATGTGTAGGTATGAGCTGCAGTTCTGAAACATTATTGCATTTGTATATACCTATCAAACCAGTCATATCAGATAACTTCAGAGTTCAGAAACAGGCATCATTACATGTTATTTGCTTGTAAGCTGTTTGTTTTACATGTCACCTATCCAAACAGCTTATGATGCTGCCAAAAGTAGGTAAAAATTAAATTGCATAGGAGTCAGTATCAGGGCCTGTTCCAGCGCCTCCAGTAGAAATTCTTGACTGGAGGCTCTACCAGAGGTTTCACTGGAGGCGCTGGAACGCAATCTGGAGATTTCTGGAGATTGGCATCACATATACCAAAAGAATGACGATTGTTCTCTCTTGAAACACAAAATTTATTTTCAATTTTATTAAGAAAGATTAACAAAATTATAGCAATGTAATTTTCTTTACATTTAAGTTGTAAAATAATCAGTCAAAAGTCCTTTGTTTACATTCGCGATTGTCACATGTGCGCCATAATTGTAGACCAGAGCCTCCAGAGAAATTTGGACCTCTCAACTCTCTGGAGGCTACTGGAGGTTTCTGGAGCTTTGGCGAGAGCTTTCTGGAGCTTTCTGGAGGCGCTGGAACGCTCTCTGGAGGATTCTGGAGCTTTCTGGAGCTTTCTGGAGGTTTCTGGAGGCGCTGGAACAGGCCCCTCGTAAGGTCATCTAGAAGTTTTTTTTTATATTTTTTGTGCTGTTCATCATTTTTCAAGTGCAGATTCCCAGATTCCATTGTGCAAATACTAGGCTTTATTGTGTCATGTTCACTGGTTCTGATTTCCAGCTTATCTGTATTTGTTATTTGTGTTGGTATTTAGGTCCCTATTCATCAAGCCACAATAGGCACTTGACCCACTAAAGAGCAAGAGTCACAATATAAACCAAAGAATATGATGCACACAAACACAATACACATAACAAACATTTGCACGCACACTCAAAGCCAAGTAGCCAGCCAGTAGTGGAGGGAATTTTAAGGGAACTGGCATGCCAATAATAATGTATGAAGCATTACATTTAGAGTGCAGAGGAGTGGATACGTTGATCAAAGATTAACAGCTTGGGTTATCTTATATCTTAATCTTAGAAAGTAGGTATTCATTTTTTTTTTGTATTTCTATTTTTTCAACTTCAGTTTCAGTTTCTCGGCATGATGTGACACAACTGATACACCCATACTTTAAATGATGAATATGAAGCAGGGAAGCCATTCATGACCATCATGCATTAGGGACAGGAATATAGTCATCACTGTAACACCTACCTTTTGTTTCCAGCCTTCAAAATATGAATACCACTTGAATTACATAAGTACCTAAGGTCCGAGTCGCAACGCGAACTCGCAGAATGCGAGGAAGTCACCGATCACATCAGTTGGGCAAACTAGGCGGCGGGAATCAAAATATGGAGGCATCAAAATATTGATTCTAGTGGGCGGAGCTTTGACCATATATGGGCATACGTGCAGACCATCACAGAAACGTCAATTCTTCAGCAACCGGCTACAATTTCAAGATAGTTTCTTCACAAAATGAAGAGCAACGTTGAAGCTGCCCACCAGGCACGAAACAATAGCCCTAACCTCTTTGGTTAGTTTTGGAAAGTGTCTTGAAAATAATCAAGATATTGATTCATCACGGCGGCTAATCCCGGCGAGAATCAATATTTTGATTCTGCAAACAGCTGGCTAATCATTATTTTGATTCTGAAATCAGCTGGTTTATCAATATATTGATTCTGCGAACTGACTTTCTGCAGACGTACTTCACCCTTTAAATTGATTTATGGGATGTTTCTTGTGTGCAAATAATGCAAATTCAATAAATTCATTAAGATATTATCAGCACAGGATCGTGTAATTTTTTTCTAGACCTTATTCCCACGGTAGACCAGGGATTTTCAGCACTCACCCTGGCTCCCTGCTCAAAGCTGCAAGCCTTCGAGGGAATGCGTGAAGGGAGCCGTGCTGACCTTTGTATAGGGGTTGTACTGAGTCGGAGCCGGAACCGAAGCCCGACCATTTTACTCGGAGCCGGAGCCGGAGCTGGAGCCGATTTTTTCCTCCGGAGCCGAAGCCGTCTGACATTTTCACGGCTCCACATCCCTGCTTTGTAGCATTGATTTTGAGTAAAAAAAAGTTAACTTATCGTCTTTCACGTGTTCATGAATGTGTTTCTACGCATCTGTATCCCGTCCCATTTCTGTGGAGTACAGTAGGAGATATTTCGCCGAACAATATACTCAAGCCCGTTGCACAAATTGCACAATTTGAATGAAAATATGATACACGGATGTATTTGCATTCGCAAATAATACGATGATATTCATAACACATTTCACAACGATCCCTGCAATTGCCACATATTTGCCATCACAAAGCCCTGTCGTTGATGCTCACATCCCATGCAAAGCAATACTCACTTTTAGGACACGTCTCTTATTCAATATGGCTACGTATTTGCAAAACATGCAGTTAATAATATTTGAAACTGAGACCTAACCAATAAGACATACCGCGGACAGGTGAGAAAAAAACAAATAAACGTCTGGAGAATGACCTCAACGTCTCGATGTTGCCTAATTACAAACAGCAATTTTCGGTTTCGAATCAAATACATGAAATAAATATAAACAAAATTTGTACAGATACACTCAATATAGGGTTTATGATTAGCACGGCTACCTAAAACATCAATCCTGTCAGGTTGAGCCACTTATGTCCACACCCAAAGCAGGTCGCTTTGGAACACCACAAGATCCCATATTACCACCGAAAACGGTCACCAATTGGTCTACTGATCAGCATCTTCAGAACATTCTCGACCGAAAAGCTATCAGTCCTGTCTGTGTTTTGGTTCGCTTCATCTGGGCTATGCGCACGTTTTTCTACTCCGGTTCTAGGGACGAGATAGCAGTCATCACGCGCTGCACCAGCTCGTTCTTTGACAGGTTGGTGACGCTGTCGTCATCCGGCAGGATAAACACGTGGCGCATTTCACCCTCGGCCCCGCCAGCCACATACACACTTCCTTACGTCATATTGTTTCTCGCCACGAGATCAAAGTTCAAAAGGTCGTGATGTAGGTAGTCTCCGCCCAGCCCGAGTCAGGTACTCCGCCGGTTGGTCGGGTGCGGCCAGGTCCGCGCAACGCCGCCCTACTTCAGTCGACGCTCTGGTTGACAGGGATGGCGTCATACAGTTGCCTGTCGACTAAACAGCGATTCAAGACGCCATCCTTGGCCCTCTGAAGCCGATCCCCGCAACGACCAGTGTTTGATCCTTGGTTGACCTGCAGCAAACAACAGAACACAATAATTAGGACATTTGTGGACAATAAATTAGGAAACTATATGTGTTATTATTCCCCTTGTTCAGCAACTATTAATTTTAGAATGTATTTAATAAAAAATTAAATACTTAATGTCACTTAAATTTCCACTGAACGCCACCAGGTGCGCCAACAACTGTCATCTCATGCAATTATATAAATTCTGCCAAAAAAGTAGATCTGAGGCCAGTTGTACCAACAGAAAAATAGGTGACTGCTGGATTTTTTTTTTTGTTTAAAAGTTACTTCACATACAGAGCATGAACGGTACAGCCCTATCCTTTTACGTGCCCATCATGTTAACGCTCCATATGTGAAACAGTCTTAAGGCAAAAAATTTCAGCAGGCAGCTATTTGTGTTGATAAAACTGGCCTCTAAAATTAACTTTGGCATGGACAATCCTGAAAATTAACTATCCAGCATTCCCTGGACTGCCGTACATTAGACACATAATTTTCTTGAAGATCACGCATAATGTAAATATGGCTTACACCATTCAGCAACTTGCTTTTGTTACACTTAAAGTAAGCATCATTAAATATGTAGCAAAAATCGGCGAAGCAATTACAAGCCAAGCATACATACCTACTATTTAGATAAGGCAAACACGAACATGCACTACGACCTTTCAATCTTGACTCGGAACAAGTCAATAACCTAGTTGCCATTAAAAATTTAAATGCTACAAATTAAAGTTGTAGCAACAATTGGGTGAGTGAGACACAAGCAGAGGCTAAAACATCCAAATTATGTAAAATACTGGACATGCACTGCCCCCATTTCATGAGTCCACCCAACAATTCTATCAGGTGAGACAAAACATTAGGCTTCTTGTACCTAATTTATACCGTAACTTTTAAAGGACATCATATTTCACTGAAATACTACACCTAAGACATCATTTTCAAAAAAATATAGCTTAAAAAGACAATAGAAGAGTGAGAAGGCGTCCCGCGCCGCTGACGTCGCTACCGCGCCATGTTCCTAAAACCATCTCTTAAAACGAGTTTTCGGTAAGAAACGTTAAGATCACATGCCTGAAATTGAAAAACACACTTCAAAGTATCTTAAAATATGATCCATTGTTACTTACACGTCAGAAAAGGTCGCTTAGACAAAATAAAACCGGGAGCACTACGTTGCATCCACACACCCACGACGCCGGCGCGAAATGGCGGGAACCGGAAATCGTGGCTAGATACAAAGAAAAAGAATATTTCTTATAAATGAATTATACAACTAAATAACGCATTTTTTATTTTCTTTTAGACAAAATTATGAAAAAAATACAAAGGCTCGTCGTTAATGATAAACAGAGCAAGTTTTATCAGCACGTTTTTGTTGAATTATGGCGGCGAAATCTTTATGCCATTCGTAAAGGTACGCGCGACAAACGGCTGATAGCCATGCAGCGAAAAATTGAAGCGGGGAAGTTTTTTGTTTTGACTTGTCAAAAAATCTCGCCGTCATGGGGGTTATTTCCGCCGTAACGGGTCGTCTGAAGGTGGGAATGTCCCAAATTGAATCAAAATATTGATTCTATGCCCATATATGGTCAAAGCTCCGCCCACTAGAATCAATATTTTGATGCCTCCATATTTTGATTCCCGCCGCCTAGTTTGCCCAACTGACATCAATGTTGGCAATATAAATAGCACAGAGGGACTACAATACACATACAACATAGAGCTGGCTGAAACGAATAAAAAAGTTAACTAAAATGGTAAAATGGGCACCCCGATTACCCTCTTCTCAATATAAAAACACACGCGCCTGCCATATGGGCGGACGCAGGCTTGTTTAGTTACCTATATTTTGCGATCTAGGCCCTGTTTCACCGGTGATAGCAGCAAGCTGCTATCACGTTTCGCGAGCTGACGTCATGTTGTGACGCCATACTGTTGACGTAATGGGTAGTTCCGGCGCACGATTGCCGCGACCTTGGCGGCGGCATTAAGTGACGTATGAGCCTTTAAAAGTAAGAGTTTATGCAGTCATGATAGTATATATATTTTTGATATATATTTTTTCAATATGATGTATTTAAAAAAAGTTGGGTTTAAGCAAAATTTGGACGTAAACTTCGAACATTTAGTTGATGACGTAAAACAATATTGCGGCAATCGTGCGCCAGAATTATCCCTTACGTCAGCAGTATGACGTCATCACATTACGTCAGCTCGCGCAATTTGATAGTGGCGTGCTGCTATCACCGGTGAAACAGGGCCCTAGTGTCTACAGAACAAAATAAACGTAAAACTTCAATTATTGTTTAGTTTGTCACTTTTAATGATCAAGTCACATTGGTAGTTGATATTTGTATGGCTTTTCCTTTTTCGTAAACATATTTTGTGTTAAATGTGTTAAAAATCAGCCCATAATTTATGATATACGTCATTTTTCAGAATATATCCTTGGCGTCGTAATTGTCTTTGCTGCGTCAATAATCAATCTAGCTTCATTAAAGTTTTTACCAGATCGCTAAATTATCTCAATAGTCTTCTTTTTTGGAGAGTTATATGGGAAGGCCCTATATGATTTTGTTGAGGCTGTGAGGCATCAGGCAGACAGTTATTGCGTCAGCCAATTGCATAATAAAAGTTACAATCGTTTTATCTTTCTTATTTTTATGATAAAATGGCAATTCCTACTCGGCCTCCGATCTCAATAACCAGAAGTCCCATACAGTTTTTCCAAGTTTAACTCGCAAGTCGCACCCACAGAGAAATAAGGGCTTCAAAATGTGCTATGTAAGATCACATGTCATGCTGTTATGGTTGAATTCCTGCAGAATCCTGATTTTCATTCTCAATCAATAAATTGAAATGTCAAAACTTTACGAAAATTACTCCTCTTTCTAGCGACTTCTTAAAAAGTCTTCAAAAAATAAACTTTTCTCTGCACTTCCTCCTGCTGGCAGTGAGCTGCCAGATAGCGCTTTACGGTTAACCTGGTTCACTAATGTTTTGTTATGATTTCAATTTGTGCTTTTTAATTGTGTGATAGTGGATCTGAGTTTGTGATGCTGCGGGGCGAAGTCGTTGGATCGTTGCAAGGCCCTTAAAATTGGGTCGTTAGGTCAAGAGATTGATAGAATTCAAATTAGTCGAATAATTCTGTTTTCTGCTGGTACAGGGAACCTGCATTGCAACTGGTCAACTGGGTAGGTAAGTTCACTTCAATGCCCATGTCAATGTCAATGTTTGTTATCTGAATCAGTGTCACCTTGACACAGCCCTCGGCCGCCCCTAGGGACGCCGGTGAAAACAGGGCGCCGGAGGGCATATTAGTCACGTGGCATTTAGAACTTCTCCCCCTTGCCTTCTACATGCTAAACATCACGTGTGAATTTCATGAATGGCTGCGCGCCCTAACCCACAAAGAAGAAGAAGAAGAATTTCACGAATCTTGATCAAATGGGCGCCCTGTTTTCACCGTCGTCCGCCCCTAGCCCCAGCATGAGTATGTGAAGTATGGCAATTTTGATGAAATTTCATCAGTGGAGGTGGGATTTAGCTGGATGTTGCCTGGTGTAGATTTGGTGCAGTGTGGTGCGAATTTAGTTAAGTGCGGCGTAGAATTGGCCCAGAGGGACATGTCACATGACAGATCAGACAAGATGGATGAGGACAATTGAAAAAACCTTGTACCTAGCTACCGGAAGCAGTGGCGTATCCAAGGGTGTGGGCCGGGGGGGGGGGTTCTGGGGGTCTTAGGACCCCCCTGGAGCCTAGAAAAGTTTTTTAACTTGAAAAAGAAATGAAATGACTTTGAGGGTCCTTTTGACCACTTCCCATTTTTTCACATACTGAAAAAGTATTGGGGAACTCTTTTAGGGGCCATTTGAGGACTATCAGAGGGCACCTTTAGGCCAATGAGGGACCTTGTGAAGTAAACATAGGGCCCTTTGGAACGAACAGGATCCTCTCAGGCACACAGAGGGCCCTCTCAGGCACATTGAGGGCCCTCTCAGGCACAGAGGGCCCTCTCAGGCACAGAGGGCCCTCTCAGGTACACAGAGGGTGAGGGCCCTCTCAGGGACACAGAGAGCCCCTTAAGATGATCAGGAGGCCCCATGAGGTATGTGGGTCATTTTCAGGCCACAGGGTGTCCTATGAGGCCAACAGACGGTCCTCTTAGATCAAAGGTGGTCCCTGGAGGTCACCAGAGCGTCCTCTGAGGTGATCAAAGGGCCCTCTCAGCCACCTCAAAGAGGGCCCTTTGAGGTCAAACAGGGCCCTTTGAGATCAAACAGGGTCCTCTAAGGCGAATAGAGGGCCTTCAAAGACCACAAAGTTTCCTCTAAGGCCACTGGATGGCCCTCTGAGGTGACATGAGGGCTATGTCAGGCCACCATGAGCCTTACCTATGATGTATCAGGCCCTCTGAGATCAAAGAGGGTCCTTGAGGCCGAGGAGAGGGATTCCAGATTTATGCGGCCGATTGGAGGACCAGAAAGTCGATTGGAGGACCAGAAAGTCACTGCTCTGCCCAATTCAAGCAGTCAAATGAAAACAATTTATCGGGTATGTTCGACGCAGCTAATGGGTTGCGTTGAAAGAATCTGAGTTTGTTGCATAATATTGCACTCTGCAGCATTCGTAAACGAGATGCGCTCGGCTCATGTGAGGGTTCGGTGTTGTTGCTCGTTGGTAGGGCGAGATGCGCATGGCTAATGACAGGTCTTGAGGACCACCACTTGGCCGCAGCCAAGGCCACGGCTAAGTAGTCAAATCCGCTGTGAATGACTTCCCTATCAGATTTATTGTTCGATACGTACCCGGATCAACTCAGCTCGAACCAGGTGCCACGAGTGGAAGCTCGAGAAACCGAGGGCCACTAAACCCGTGCGCAGAAATGCGTTCTGCTTCAGAGTCATAAATGACTGGAACTCCCTACCAAGTACAGTGGTCATGGCACAGTCCGTCAACCAGTTCAAGGCCCGGCTGGACAAGGTGATATCATGTTCGACACCCCCTATCCCTGAGAGCCCAGCCTGCACCCTGATATGAGCTCGATAAGAGCGAGATTCCCAGGCCAGGTGGCCTTTTCAATCCCGATCACCACGAAGGTAAGGTAAGTTCAGTTCAGCCGAAAGGAGATACCTACACTGGGTCGGCTTACGGCTACATTGGGCTACACTGCGGGCCACCCACATTCATTCAAGGAAATCATGGATGTTCATTCCGATAAATGCCGTATAGTCAAAATTGTAAGTTTTGTCAGTACTGATATTTCAGTTAAGAATTTTGAACTCTTTTGCAGAATCTGCGTCCTTGGGTGAGATGAGACAGTTGGTGTTTGAACTGTCCGGAAGGTTTCAGTATTTGGCCATCAAATATTACAAACTATTGGTGGAAACTGGAATCCTAAATGCGTCGGTGTCTGATGGAGTTTATTCTTCGCTTGACCTAACGGTCTGCACCGTCTGCACACCCGTCACCCAGTGCCTAGTGCCCAAGGCTAGGCGGGTTGGCACAATATCTCGTCTCGTCGCTTATTGTGCACAAGCTATCTGTATCGTACCAGTAAAACGCCTTTTGGGCGAAGAACGAGCGAGCGAGATAGTGAGCCCTGCACGTGCGGAAGGGCGAGAGGGTGCTTCCAACGGGCTTGTGCAAAACACCCTTCTAACCGGTCACTAGCGGTGTGCCAAATTTGAACGCAATCGGCCCAGCCGTTCCTGAGATCTGGAAGCGGCATTCTGCACGTGCGCACGTGCAAACGGGGTCCAAAATGACTTTTGCACGGCACCCTACTAACTGGTCCCCAACCGTGCACCAAATTTGAGCGCAATCGGCCCAGCCGTTCTCGAGATCTGGAAATGCCCCCTGCACGTGCGCACGTGCAGTAGCACCCTAACCGCAACACATGGGAATGCATTGCCTGGTGGGTGCCTACCTGTATGCCAAGTTTCAGCGAAATCGGCCCAGTAATTACCGAGTTACTGAAATGGGAACAAATTTGGCACCTCTTATTGTTGTATTTTGCACGTGCACTGGGGGTGACCCACATACATTGAGAGTATCCTATTTTGGGTAGAAGGGATGCTGCTACCCTACAAAAATTACCGCAAGTCAATCGCCCAAGCGGCTGCTGAGATATGAGCCTCTCAAAATCACTACTTTTGCAAAACAGCTTGAACACCCTTGACTTTTCACGTGGCACGTGCCACCACGGTCACTGAGATGTATCAAAAGTAGTCAATTACGGGGTAGAAGGGATGGGGCTACACAACAAAAAAGACCGCAGGCCAATCGGTCCAGCGGTTGCTGAGATATAAGCCTCTCAAAAGCGTTACAGGCCGGGCCGGGCCGGGCCGGGCCGCTCATACTGAGATTTTTCCGTTATATTGAAAAGACTCACTTCGCTCGCTGCGCTCGCTCGCTCGTAACCAGGGGCCATATTCACGTCGACTTCGTAAGTCAATTTTCTTTCGTAAGTGTAATTTGGTATTCACGTCGACACTTCTTAAGTTTTTATCGACGGAATTCACGTGAATAAAAAAATTACTTAAGAAGTATGTCAAACTTAAGAAAATTCTTACGAAAATGATCGACGTGAATACGGCCCCAGAGCTTCGAAAAATCAAAGGTGTGGACCTCCTAGGTTCCAGGAAAAAGCTTGGTACCTATATGTGAAAATGAAATCCGAGTGGTATGTAGGTTGGTAGCCGTTAATGTCTTGGTCTTTAGTGGATATCATCAACATAAATAGTCTGAGAGCAAAACTGTTGGTGCCATTGGGTTGGTACGTTTGGCGCGTTGGATGATCATCTTAAATATTGGTCTTTCTCAAACATTTTAGTGAGTGCTTTGAGTGAGTGAGTGGCAGGCACGGAACTTCAAAGATGGTGTGCGCCGGCTGTATTGAACCGCCCGTGTCCAGCTGGATTGGATCGAGTCAGCAAACCGGCAAACTTGAGGATCTAACACCAAACTGAGGCAATTCGTCGGTAAGCCGAGCGCGGTCAGGTAGTCATTCTCCGAGCAGGCGCCTGTTCGGAGACGTCAATCAGGCTGAGTGCCGCACCTGTGACTGGTGAAGGAGCTGGGAGCTCTGATCTGCTCTCCTTGAGCGGGAGGCCAAATAGCTGGCTCTGCCCAGAAGCTGAGGTATTGTTGTGGACTGTGGTATGTAAAATCAATGCCGTTTATTTTGGGATTGGTCGATAACCGCAGATATTCCTTTGATTAAGAAAGAAACGTTTCTGTCTTCCACAGGCGTTATTCGACCAAAAATAATGGTCTCTGATTCAACATCATCATATCATGTCTGATCTGGCATGTATCCTCTCAAACTCGGTGCACCTTAATCGCAGTGGTGTATCTGAGTATGTGTATATCATTATCGACAGTGAAAGACTGTCCGGATTACATTACGAGATGTGCACCTTGATGAGGTGTGCACTCGTAGATGCATCTTGCCTCCGTCTTCCGCCTGACTCATTCTCCGGCTCTCGTACGTCTGACCCGGCCCGGTCCGGTTTGCGTCTGTGTCTGTCTAACCCGGTCCGGTCTGTGTCTGACCCGGTCCGGTCTGTGTCTGTCTAACCCGGTCTGTGTCTGTCTGGTCCGGTGTGGTCTGTGTCTGACCCGATCCGGTGTGCGCCTGTGTCTGTCTAACACGGTCCGGTCTGTGTCTGTCTAACCCGGTCCGGTCTGTATCTGTCTAACCCGGTCTGGTCTGTGTCTGCTGACCCGGTCCGGTCTGTGCCTGACCCGGTCCGGTCTCCACCTAACTCTGCTGACTGCTGTCCTCCCTCCCCGCCGTCTCTGCCGTTCTCCCTCCCTGCCCTGTCTCTGTTATTCACTCTCTATCCCTGTTGTTCTCACTCTCTATCCCTGGTGTTTTCCCTCTCTATCTCTGGTGTTCTTCTCTGTCTCTGGTGTTCTCCCTCTCTGTCTCTGGTGTTCTCCCTCTCTGTCCCCGGTGTTCTCCCTCTCTGTCTCTGCTGTTCTCCCTCCCCGCCCGCACTGCGTGTGATCCGTGTCTCGCCGCCGCGGACCGGGCGACCCGACTGAATTAGACGAGTCGATCGGCGCCACGGCCGCGGCCGCTATTGATTGGGGTGGGGCGGCGATTGAGTGCGCCTCCTCGCGGTCCGAGCGGTGACGGCGGCCGGTCACACTGGACGGCACGGGGCCTCAGCTGCGGGCTTGGCCGGGCCGCAGGGGGCCGGTCACTGCCGAAGGGGGTACTGGGGTCGGCGACCGGGGACAGAACTGGTACCGATCTCGACGGGCAGGTGTCAGGCCGGCAGTCGGACGCTGTTCTTGTCCGACGTCCCCCAAGTCTCGCCCCTCCTGGGTCGCAGTCTGTTCCTTCCCCGGCGGCGGCGCCTGCCCGAGCTGTCGGGGCCCTGAGCGGCCGACACGGGCGAGTTGCGCGCGCACGTGTGACGTCATACCAGTCAATACGGGCGGCCGCTGGAGCGGGGACGGCGGCGGCCGCTCGGTGCCGTCCCAGCCCGGTATCGGAGTCGGATCTGTTGGTGTCCGATCGGGATAGACTGTGGGAGTGACTGGGTGCTGGTGGACGAGGTGGAAGTGCTCACTGCTGGCTCGCTGGCGCCGACCGCCGGTGAATTTCGGCTGAGGTGAGAGAGCCCCGGCGCCGACTTGCTGACGGCTTACCGAGACAATCGATTCGGCGCGGCGCGTCCGGTATCCCATATTTGGCCCGGTTTTCGGGCAGGTCTGCGACATATGTGTGGACAAAGCAAGCCGCTGGCACAGTCAAAATGGAAATCAGGAAGCATTTTGACGATTGTTAGATGTTTTAGTCAGCTTCGGAATTTTCATTGTGCGCTTGAATGCTGCATTGAGATGGGCGTTTTGATAATCGATTCGACCTAATTGTGTGTTTAACAGTACCTACCGGCTACCTGTCGTGTTATAATGATCGATTTTGTAAACAGTAAGCGTCAGTCTTCCCGTTTCCCTTTGCGCCTCTTTGCTTTTAACGTCAAGGTCATGTACTTTCTGTCGCCCTCCCGTCGTGAAGTCGGCCCTTTGGGCGCTGCTCTGCCATCTGGGTGGCTCAAGCTGACGGCATTTCTGGCTCTTCCAGCACTGCCAACATCACTCCTAGCGACGTGTGAAAGAAGTAAAGGTGGATAATCCCCTGACTATCCGTTGCCCTCGGGCCCTCGGCCCTCCCCGCTCCGTTTCCCTCTATCCCTCGAACCTGCCGACGCAGCAGTGGCGATTGATTCAATTCATAGCACTTGACGTCCTGCCGTGTTCTTAGCTCGGTGATGGTACAGCCTTGTGATAGTTAACACTAGAGATGTCAAACGGATACCAACTTTTTGGTATACCGATACCAAACCGATACCAGTTTGGTATTTGGTATTTCATGGCGAATGCATTTAGTATTTTTCGGTATTATGAATCCTCACTAATGTAAAAGAGGCTGAGAGTTCGGTAAAAAGTTGGTATTTCCCTCATATTTCCAAGTCGGTTCGGTTTCGGTATTTTCCCATTGGTATTGTTGGTACTTGGTATATTTGGTTTGGTATCGGTTTCACGATTTTGCGTAATTGACATCACTAGTTAACACTGAAGCTTGTGTTTGTCTAGTGCTATTTAGATCATAACCAGCTCTTAATTTTCTTCGCTGCAGTCTTGGTTGGCTTCCTCTGTCTGGTGGGATGGGCACGATGCACTGATGCAGCTGAGATATCGCCGTTAGCGGGCTATCCCCGCGAAGGCACGCAACGTTGAGGTGGCTATGGGTCAAAATGCGATGCTAAGATTTTACCTGAGTGATGTGTTTTTAAAGCAATTATACCAAACTTAAGAGGTTCTTCAAATGGGCCGGCTAGCTTCGACAACGGATATGGGGCCCTATTATTGTTTTTGTGTTCATCTTCATACAAGTGCAATGCATCTGTGCATTTGTTTCAAAAAGGGCATCCAGTGGGATAAAATTGTTAAACTGTTTCACGGAAGGTAGGTGCCAGGCATCAACTGCTTTTTTTAGTCGCATTGGTATTGGTAATCGCCCATCGGATAATTTACGATAGTAGGTATAGAATGTCTGACGTTTGGGGAGTAAGATGCAAGGTGACTGATTAATTCAATTGAAACGATAAACAACGTTTGTGGATAGTTTCTAATTTGTAAAGCGAGGAAGCTCATCATAGTCCAGCCACGTAAACTGCTCAGTATCCAGTTGTTCACCGTTCACCGTTCACCACTCAGCGCGTCGCACGACGCTGAGCGGGTCCGGTCCGTCGGTCCCGCAGCCGCCTGCGTACGTCAGGGTAGGCTGTGCCGCCGAGCACCGGAGCGCTGCGGCACAGTATCCACAGCGCTGTCGGTATAGCTGCGCCGGCAAGGGTGGCCGCTGAGTGGATTTTCTGTCTGAGAGCTGGGGATAAAACAGGGCCTCCTCTAAGGATTTTTCACTGGGTGGGCAAAATTTTTCGCCGCTCCCCTGCCCAAGGGCAGATCCAGTCACTTGTGTTGGGGTGCAACCATTTTCACCTGCGACTGGGGGGGGGGGGGGGGCGGGTTAAAGGGACTATCCCACCTTCAAAAAAGTACCATTTAGGATTCGGAAATGTTACTCATGATATTGTGACGAATTCTGCAAGTTTTTACGCGTTTTCATTGTATACTTTTTGAGATATTGCGACTTTTATATTTCATCGTGACGTCATTTAGATCGGATCCGTGACGTAATGAAGGATTTACTTCATGTCAATGTGGAGGAAATTTGGCAGCAAATATAGGTATTTGCTCTCAAATATGACGCGGCTCATACAATAACAAGTAGCAAGATTTCCCCGGCGCCGATTTCAACTTATTCGTAAAGCAGGTCGAACGCGTGAAACGGCTGATGACGTCATCAAATGGCCGTTAATAGTTAAGAGATAGGGCCTTAGCGAAGGGCCACTTTTCAAATGAAGGGAACGAATTTCTTTAACACCACGAAACTGAAGATATTGCGACCAGGATTATAGTGGTTTCTGAACCTGGCCGCCAACTTGGCTATCTCAACTCAGAACTAATGCAAAGGTGGGACAGTCCCTTTAACCCGCGCACCGACGGGGGTCTGCGCCAACTTCGCACCGACGGGGGGGGGGGCGGATGACCGCCCCCCCCCTGAGATCTCGAGAACGAAGCAAGATAGCGACAAGCGGTAAACGGCATCGGATACGCACGGTCAAGATCTACAATTTTTACTAAGGTCATTTTCAGGTCAGGTCAAAGATGACGTCACAGGGGTCGAAAAAGTCAAAATGGCGGCGCTGGATATGGAGAGAGTTTTTCTCGAATAACTTTCGAATTAGTCAAGATAGGAACAAACTAAGGGCAGCATCGTGATCCTCTCGTCAATCCGCATCGAATGATATATATGTTGACCTCGAAAGGTCAAGGTCAAAGGTTGACCTCAGGTCACGTGACCTCGAGGTCATCATGTATATCATTCGATGCGTCTTGACGAGCTGAACACAATGAGACCATCCACGCGTCTGTATCTTGTTCCTGTACGGAGTTATTGGCCAAAAACCTTTGGTGACCTTTGATGACGTCACATGACCTCGCAGCTGCCCAACAGCAAAACAGACCTCAAGGTAGTGAAGGTTGATCGTATATGAAGTCATGTATGGTATATGGGGCCATTCCGACCCGTTTTAGTGGTAAAAACAGGGAGTTGATTTTTCCCCCATTGACTTATAATGGGGAGGTCGCGAAATTGACCTGACCTTAGGTCACCGATATCAAAATTCCGAGATATACAAATTGTAGCTACTAATGACCTAATAACATCCTGCGACTTTCAAAGGCCTCCGACATCTACTGTAGCTCTGGCACGGTGACAAAGTTGCAAAAAAGTGACTTGAGGTTGGGTCATTCAAAGTGACCTGGTGACCTGACCTTGAAAGGTAGGAGGTTAAAACTTGCACACCATGTGTACAATTGATGAGGGAATAGTCATACCAAATTTGGTTTTCCCGCTATTCGCGAAAAACCTCAGGGGGGGGGGGGCGGATATCCGCCCCCCCCCCGTCGGTGCGCGGGTTTTAAGGCCTATGTCACTTTCACAGTCAACCAACTGTGCCATTTATAGTTTAACGTTTGTCGTGTGTGATATGGTATTTCGTGTGTATTTCACCTTAAAGGTATGCCTATTGTCTACATTAGTGATGTCAATAACGGAAAATCAGGATATCGATACCAAACCAAATGTCAACCAAAACCATGAAAAATACCGAAACCAAACCAACTTGGGAACATGAGGGAAATACCAACTTTTTACCGAATTCGTATCCTCTTATACATTAGCCGGATTCGTAATACCAACAAAATACCAACAACATTAGGATCAAAATACCAAATACCAAGTTGGTATCGGTTTGGTATCGGTATAGGTACCAAAAAGTTGGTATCCCATTGACATCTCTAGTCTACATACATTTAAAATTTTAAGAAGACTGCAAATGTGCAGAGTTAAACTTATGTACTATGATTGCTCCTTGAACCAGAAATCGAATAGGTAGGTGATGCTCGCTGCCTCTTTTTAGGAGGCATGGTCAGCTTACTCTTGGCGCGTCCTCTTGATCTAAATACGGCTTTTATTGACCTTAATCTACTTGTAATACATCCTTGGCCTTGTAGTGCGCTATCCTGCTGGCCCATGCCGGTCTATGAGGGTCCCACAGTGACCTCTGAGGCCCCATGCTGGCCTGTAAAGGCCCATATTAGCCTCTGAGGGCCCCGCACTGGATTCTGAAGACCCGATGCCGGCCTTTAACCATCCCCTGTATTGGTGTTTTTCCAGTCACGAACGTATAGGAGGGGGGGGGGGGGCGTTGGACCTCCCTTGCCGTTTCCCTCCTGATCGAGCTAGAACTTCGCGGAAAAAAAAACAAGCGTGTTGCCCGTGACGAGAGGAAGCCGATGATACCCAATTTTAACCCTCGCCGGCACAGGCCATTGCGTCCTTCGGCGGCACGACCCCCCCCCACGCGTTTGGCCCCTGATCAAGCTAGAGCTTCACGGAAAAAAACGAGCGTGTTCCCCGTCACGAGAGGAAGCCGATGATACCCAATTTTAAGGTCCTAGGTCATCGGGTGACCTTCCAGGTCAGGTCAATGACCCGAAAACCGGGAAAATCGGGACCTGTTAGAAAGTCGTAAAGTGTGGCTGCTATGTGGTTTTCCGGGGTGCTGATCACGAATAGAGATGCCACTTTTGAGCCCGCGAACCCGCTTTCTGCGGGTTTTCAAAACCCGCAGGGTTTTTGGCGGGTTCGAGAAGCAAAACTTGTCGTGTTGCGGGTATTTGGCGGTCAGACTTAAGAACCTTTAAATTTTTTTTTTATTTTTTTTTAGATGCAAAACACAATGCCAAGTGCATTTGCTCAGGTTAACAATACAATATTGATCGAAACAACTTTTAAAACAGAACCAAATATAAAAATATATCATGGCAGCACATTTCAAATGCAAAACTGAAAACAACCAGCAATAGCATCCACAGTCTAGCAATGACCAAACCAGGGTACAAGCAACAAACTACAAAGCATAAATAAGAACCTGAAAGAACATAGCCATCGTTTTATGGAATGCTGATGAAAGCATTCCATAAAACATAAAAGAACCTGAAAGCAAACTTAAAGGAAGCTGAACTGAAGTCCATGTGCAGTGTGCACTAGATATACATTATGGAAGAACCCAGACTTAAATGAGATGTTGAAAATCAGAGCAAATATCACATGTTACTTTATTTACGTCTGGTCGGCATAAAAAAGACCTATCAGCTAAACAAAATTTGATGCAAATTTATTGATTACCTATCCTACTCTATGTTCTGTCCCACCCTATATTACGAAAATAGCACACCAATTACCCTTACTGTTACAAAAAAAAAAAAATCAAAATATTGACTGGCATGCGGCCCAAACACAGCGCAATACAATACTGGCGCACTTCCGACATTATGACAAGGATTGGTATTTGACTGCGTCAATTTTGGTCTCTGAGGCGAAGGAAAGCTGTCATTGATGACGCAATAATAATTTTACAATCAATTTTTCTGTCTTGGTTTTTGAATGCCTCAAAATAGCAGTTATACATGTTACAAAACCACGTAGCTGGTCGCATTTATTTCTTTTGTCTTTTTACGTCCTTATTATTTGTATGCCGAGAGAGGACCAGGCGGAGAGCATTACCAAGACCATCTATAAAATTATTACATTTAATTTAGTACTTGCTGTCTCTTTATTTCTTAACCGGTGATTAATCTCTGAATTGTAAAACTTTAGCTGTTGTGTAAAATAATTTTATCAGAATGGCACATGAATATGCATTGTACAACGGTGTTTTCGCAACAAGTTCGCACTAACTACGGCTGCAATAATTTAGTCGCTGTAACATTCCTTGCAATCAGCTGTTGGTGACGCTTCTGACGCATGTTTTCAGAAATGCGTAGTTCATTGGTGGTTAGTTGGTTTTTGCTCGGATTTTGCATGATTTGTTTTATGTGTAGATCGACCGGATGCTCATTATTCACCGTGTCACTATTTATTTTTAACTGGAAATCGCATATCTTTTTCTATCAACATTCATTTTGATAGCAATATCATTCCAGAAGCCTAACATTGAGAGGGAGCCAGAGTGAAATTTTGATCCTCAGCCAATGCTGAAGGGTAAGGTGAGAGAAAGATTTTACTGAACTCTTTTCAGAAAGGAATTTCAAATGTATTGATGCATTATTCATTTTCCACTACAGTGTGCACTTCCTGAGGACTTAGCATAGCAATTTCAAGTCCTTACTATTTGATTGGCTGTCTTTTTATGCACAGCAATGAAGCAAGTAAGGTTTATATAGCTCTAGCATTGACCCAGCTGTATTTCTTTCTTGCAAAAGCAGGTTTTTGAAATTGCGGGTTTTTGGCAGGTTCGGCTCAGCCAAAATCAGCTTGCGGGTAGTTGTGGTTGGGCAAGGGGTAGCTGCGGGGCGGGGCGGGTAATGAAATTGCAAATTTGTGGCATCTCTAATCACGAATATAGTGTTAGTTTTGAGTAACATGTTACGAAGGCACCAAAACTACTGCGTAAATGTTCAAATGGCTGCTAAATTCGAATTCAGCTAAAAAACTAGCCTAGAACATGAAAAAAACTCGAAAAAGTGAACCGAGGTCACCCGAGGTCACCAAAGGTCAATGACCTGACCTGACCTTCAGGTGACCTTGACACCCACCCTTATGTATGGGAGCAACATCAAATCACATGTTTGAACGTTTGAAACCACGAAAAGCTTGCAAACGCGCGGCTAATGCGAGCCGACATACGCCGAATCGCGATTTCGGCCAAACATGGTCACGAAAAAGAGGTCACAGGGCAAAGGTCATTGGGGTCAGGGTGATGAAATTTTAAGGGTAGGTGTAAAATTGATCAATGCGAGGGTACTGAAAGTTTCATCGCGATCGGCCGCTTTTTACGCGAGTTATTCGCGAAAAAACCTTAGGGGGGTTGCATCGACCCCCCCTGTGCCGGCAAGAGTTAAGGTCCTAGGTCATCGGCTGACCTTCCAGGTCAGGTCATGGACCCAAAAGTCGGGAAAATCGGGACGTTGGCTGTTAGAACGTCGTAAAGGGTGCTATGGTTTTTCGGGGTGCTGATCACGAATATCATGTTAGTTATGATCATGGATGATGTCTTCATGCATTTAGATCAGGTCGGGTCAGGTCAGGTCAGGTCAACCAGTAAGGGTTTTGCCGGGTATTCGTAGTAGGTGGCAACCTCCTCTGACAGCTTCGTAACATGTTACGAAGGCACCAAAAATACTTCGTAAATGTTCAAATGGTTGCTAAATTCGATTTCAGCTAAAAAAATAGCCTAGAAACATGTAAAACTCGAAAAAGTGAACCGAGGTCATCAAAGGTACATGACCTGACCTAAAATTCAAGTGACCTTGACACCCACCCTAATGCATGGGAGCAATATCATATCCCATGTTTGAACGTTTGAAACCAGAAAAGACTGCATACGCGTGGCTAATGCGAGCCGACACACCGAATCGCGATTCCGGCCAAACATGGTCTCAAAAAGTAGGTCACAGGTCAAAGGTCATTAAGGTCAGGGTCATGAAATTTGCAGGGTACTGGTAGGTGTATAATTGATCAACGCGAGGGTACTGAATGTTTCGTCGCGATCGGCCGCTTTTTACGCGAGTTATTCGCAAAAAATCGAGGGGTGTCCGTTCGACTCCCCCCTATACGGGCGAGGGTTACCCCCGAGTTGCTGGGGGGAGGGCGTTCAACGCCCCAACTTTTTTCGCTGGGCCATAGCAAAAAAACGGCGCGCCGCAGGCGCGCCAAATTTTGGGTACCTGTAGGGAATTGATTGACGTTTATTGTGACAAAATTAAAAAAAAAAATCGGCTGGAAAATTTTTGAGATATCGAGGTTTCAGTGACGTCATGATTTCTTGGTTTTCGACCAAAAACTTTATGTGTTCAAAAAATCATATAAAATCACAGAATAGACATACAGACATGCCGCCATTAGACTGACAATACCATGAACAATCAAATGGCTATCTTCGATTATTGATTATCGTTCCTCATTTTCCAAAATCTTGAACTGAATCTTGGCAATTTCTCATGACTACTTCACGACCATGATACATGCATTTCTTAAATTGAACTTTTTGAGCCAAACACGTACACATATGATAAAATGAATGTCACCATCGTGTTCTACGCCCCAAATTACCCATAAAACATGTGTCACAGGCTGCGAATATCAGTTTTGATTTTCGGGGATATGTGCCTACCCGGTTGACCTGACCTTGACCCTGACCTATGCTTGACTGACCCCTACATGGAGCTGTCACTCTTTTAGGCCTTATATGATGGATTGTGCACCGTTTTGACAGAGTTTATGACGAGAGGCGCCCATTGTGAAGTCCTGAAGTCCATGCTACTGAAAGTCCGATTTCAGGTGTTTGACCTGACCTTGACCAGACCTGTGACCTCAAAATTCAACTTTAAAGTACTCATCTGAAGCGTCTCGTCGCGTTCTTTCGTTTGCCGCCTCGTGCGTTTCGCTGCGCCTATTGGTTCTCGAGTTATCGGCTGGGGGCGTTTAACGCCCCTCCCCCCCCCCCCAGCAAACGGTGGGTGGCGAAATACCCCAGCAACTGCCGGGTTAAGGACCTGCATCGGCTCTGAGGGCTCAACTTGGCCTTTTCTGGACTCTGGGGTCCAACACCAGCCCAAGCCTGTCTTTTAGGGTGGATGGGACGCTGAGGGTCCCATCCTTGCCTCAAGGACCCGCATTAGCCTTTGAGAGCCTAAGTCGGCCTCTGATGGCCTCAAACTGCCATTTTCAGGCCCTGTACTGGTCTCTGAGGGCCTTAAACTGGCCTCTGAGGGCACAAACCGACCTTTAAAGGTCCCACACCGGTTTCTGATGGCCCATTTTCTGCCTCTGAGATCCAAGACTGACCCTTTTGTGCCTCTGAGGGCCCCGTACTGGCTTCTGAAGGATCGATGCCGGTCTCTGAGGACCAATGTCAGTCTTATAAGGGCCTCACACTGACGTCTGAGGCCCACATTAACCTCTGATGGCTCCAAATTGAGGCCCTATTTAGTCCCCAATCAGCCTATAAGGTCTCTGATGGCCCTATTTTGTTGTGTGGCTGGGGACCCATGGCTTACACCCTTAGGCGTCACGCACTGGCCTCTGAGAGCCCACATCGGCCTCTGGGGTTCCATTCGGGCCTTTGAGGCCGCTATGGCCATGGGCCCCTTAAGCTAGCACCTCCGAGAGCTGACAAAGTTACCAAGTTGCCCCCACCCCCAAACGCCAAGTCTGCTACCACCCCTGCATTCAGATGCATCCATTGTAAAAAATAACCTGCACTGCAGTGATTGGGGGCTGGGGCACTGGCTGCTAGCAAGTTTTTTTTTCCGGGAAACCGAAGTGGTAGTTCCTACCGGACGTCTGGCCGGACCTTTATTTTTGCATTTGCTTCTGGGTGGGCAAATCGACGCCACTGGGTGGGCAATTGTGGTGACTGGGTAGGCATTTGCCCACCCAGTGGGTATGTTAGAGGAGGCCTTGGGATAAAACCGGACATATAGGCGCCGCCCTTAGCTGCGGATAACTGCACTTTGGATTGAGCATCCGGTGATAGTCCTTTAACGGGGAGGGGTCAAGGGAATCAGGCACGTTGCCAGGATTTTGCTCAGGGAGGGGCCACAGGTCGCGGCCTAGTGTCGAACCCCCTCCATTAAAGGAAAGCTCCTCGGATTCGGCCCACTATTTTTGGGGTGTGGTGCAGCTGTTTTTTTTCGTCTTCAGGTGTATGGCCCCATTGCCCCCCCCCCCCTTGGCTACGTCCCTGAAGGGAATGAATTATGTTATGTTTTCATTTCAATGAAAATCGGAATTTGACATGGGGCAAGATAAACTTCAACGAAGAATGATAGAGTGAAACAAGCCAACCGGTCACAGATGGGATGTGGGTTAGCCGCTCGGTCAAAACTCAAAGGTGAAGGCTTACTGTGGGGCTGGGAAAACTGCTTAGTTTTCCCATATTGTTACCTTTGGATAATATGTTTTTTCGTAATGAAAAGTGTGTCCTATTTACTTTACCGGAGGCCTCGTCCCATTAGATTACCGTCCGGACGCGCCGGTAATTTCCCAGCGGTGAGTGTGTTTGTCGTGCTCTGTGTCGCCGCGCACATGATCCGTCTCCCGTCCATCGACCGGCCCCGTCTGCCCGGCAGGTGACGTCACAGCGGCGACGGACCGGGTGACGTCACATCATGTCGTCGGTCAAGGTGGCCGTGCGTGTGCGGCCGTTCAACGGCCGAGAGATCAGCCGCGAGTGTGACTGCGTCATCGAGATGGACGGCAACACCACCAGTGAGTGGATGGACGGCGGGCGAGGGAGGGAAGGGGCTGGGGGGGATGGTGGGGTCAGCGATCAGAATATATTGGTCACCTTATAGAGTAAGGTGGGCACTGGATAGCCCCACAACGGAGTAGCACGGGCTCTGCTCGGCACGGTGTCCGTCAGTCATTCCTGTGTTGCCATGCCGCCGGTATTGTGGCAAGGCTAAGTCACTTTCGATGTTTCTGGCAGGGCTCTTAGGGAATGGCAGTAATGGATTGGTACTGACAAAAGGGTAAAGTAGGCATGTCTTTCCGGATTATTACTGTGTCTCTGGGCGACAAAATCGACCCGGCAAAGCGGATTCGCGTCTGTTGCCTCAGACTGGGCCTGGATTGGAGTGTTTTCTGCAGACTGGGGTTAGATCGGGTCCCATCCCTGCCGACCGGGGATAAACCGGGGATGCCGACCGGGGATGATCTGTAGTCAGATCCCTGCCACAGGGCGTCATTCGCTACGTCCGAGAGTGACGGGCTGCCCATGTCTGTGGTGGGGAAGATGAGAGTCGGGTCTGATTAGGTCACGGGGACATGTGAGGGTCAGTGACGGACAATTCTTTCTCGGTACTCGGTGTAAATAGCGGCTCGGTTTTGTGACTACAGCCAACATTTGTAAATGGTTTGCTTCATAGATAATGTTTTATGAGTATGACCTTTCGTAATATGTGGTTGTGCGATAACTCTGCGTAATAATGATGCACTTGTTTTATTTATATTTTTCTAGTGCTTGTGTCACCATTGCTGTATATTCCACTCGATTCCTCTCGTGTTTCAGCTATCACAAATCCAAAGCAAATAAACGATAACATCAAGAGTTTTAATTTCGACTACTCGTACTGGTCAATAGAGGTGAGTGTGCTATCAGGGTGACGGCGCGACATTTTCAGTTATGTCATCAGCCTTTTTCAAGTGGCACAAACACCACGGTCATGTACCCCGAGAGTGACTTTCATTGGTATTTTAGCGAATGTTTTACCTACATTCATAGTCTTTATCGAGCCGTTTTCGAGTCTGTTAATAATTATCATTAGAATTATTGTTTCCAGATTATGTAATTTGTTTGAGATCGGGGAAGTGCTTTTCTGTTTTCTGTGGTGTGAATTGTGAGCCTTTTACGCAAGTGGTCTTGAATTAAGTCGAAGCTGTCCCAACTTAGTAAATTTGAAGTTATTTCTCTCTGTCACCCATTTGAAGTTGAAGGTGATCTCTCTGATCCCTCAGACCCTACGGACCGCTCCTACCCCCGTGGACGGCTAATCGTTACAACATATAACCTGTCTGTAGCGTGCTGAATCCAATATGTACGATGCTGACGTACGAACAGCGCGATGTGGCCAGTGTAGGCTAGCCGCGGGGTCAGGGGACCTACTACTGTATTGTATTGTATTGTATTTACGTCATAGACTCATCCCTTCATGAGATCGGAATCACAGGGCTATTCTCGAGTCAGAGTCAACACACGCTATGAAATGCAATGATGAGGATAAAAAGTGAACACACATAAACCACACTGCACACACGATGCAGAAGCTAAAAGCGGTTACAGCGACGTGTCAGCTCATGTCACCGAAGATAGATAAGAGTTCTAAGACCTTGCTGGTAAACATCGAGGTGGACATGTCCCAGAACTCGCGTGGTAGGGCGTTATAGCCTGCGGCAGCGCGGTACACGAATTGCCGCTTCCCCGCAGCCTGTTCAGTTCAGTATCCTCACTCGCTCGGGAATGGAATCGGTGTGTCTCAGGTGCAACCCCAGACTACCGGCCCTTTTGTCCCGCCTCGGCCTGCAGTTTCAGCGCGTCGGCGGGCTAGTGACAGCGACAGGAGATGATAGTACGAGTGACAACACAGTTGACAGAACGGGACCTTTAGGAGCCGACTGACCTACCAGAATGACTGATGTAACGATATCCATATCATATTTTCCTTCCAGACTACGGCTACTGTTGTATTTACACGCAGGGTCGTGTTTTGAAGTGAGGCGATTACCGACTTTCATTCTTACCGAGCATGCACTTGTAAGTCATAGCTGAGGTATTTTGGCCCGATTCACACGTATCGGTACATTTGTTTGGAACGTGGTTTAGTCGTATAAGTAGGGTTGAGTTCATCCATTCATGTATGGACCTGCTATTAGTTCCAACTGTCCTTTGGTGAACACAAAAGTGCAGCTCGTTGCCAATGCCGAGAAGATGGTACCTTTATATCAGTTCAGTGGATCACGGTTCGTCGGAAGGTCATCTCAGGCTCAAAAGAAACGGGATATACGATTCGAAAGCTGACGGTGAGCTGAATCCAAAAATGTATTTTTTATCAAAATCGATCGATGGCCTTTTTTGAAAATTGCGTTTTTGTAAAAACTTAATAATACTTTATTCAACGGGCTGTCCCGGACATTCTTGAAGACATAAACACGTATTTTTTAGTTCCAGTGAAAGCTGAACGCCAAAAGAACAATATTTAGCGAAGCAATATTTCCGAACATGTATATGCGTCTCCCACAGACGACAATAAGGCGCAATCACACAGCTCAGTGTCACGATGGACCAAAGTCAGCCACACAGAAGCGTGAAATGACCCTTACCGACTCGCAGACCCGGCGCTCTCGGCCCGCCTGACCGGCCACGGAAAGAACGTTCGGCTCTCGTTCTACTAAACAAATGTCATATTTGTCACTTTAACTGTCCACATCGCTATTAAAGTTATTCAGGATACCTGTGAAGAAAATTCATTGTTCTACTTGATTTACAACATGCTTTAATTTACATTTTTCTTATACATGTTTTGTTCCATCCAGCTGCGATCAGTGCCCGCGCAGGGGAAGTGAGCGGGGTTTCACTGTCAGAGGCTGTACTGGTGACAGCTGCTCGGCCGTGCGACCGGTCAAAGGTTACCCTGCCCCGCCGGGCGCTACCCCCACTCCACCCGAGCTGAGGCCGGTGCAACCTCTGACATTTCAGCGCGGCCAATTTTCCTTATATGGGCATGATACCAAGCTCAATTGAGCAAAGTAGACATGAACAAATGCAAATTAATGCATGATGTGAAGATGACAGAACAATGAATTTTCTTCACAGGTATCCTGAATAACTTTAATAGCGATGTGGACAGTTAAACTGACAAATATGCCATTTGTTTAGTAGAACGAGAGCCGAACGTTCTTTCCGTGGCCGGTCAGGCGGGCCGAGAGCGCCGGGTCTTCGAGTCGATAAGGGTCATTTCACGCTTCTGTGTGGCTGACTTTGGTCCATCGTGACACTGAACTGTGTGATTGCGCCTTATTGTCGGCTGTGGGAGACGCATATTAATGTTTGGAAATATTGCTTCGCTAAATATTGTTCTTTTGGCGTTCAGCTTTCACTGGAACTCAAAAATACATGTTTATGTTTTCAAGAATGTCCGGGACAGCCCGTTGAATAAAAGATTATTAAGTTTTTACAAAAACGCAATTTTCAAAAAAGGCCATCGATCGATTTTGATAAAAATTACATTTTTGGATTCAGCTCACCGTCAGCTTTCGAATGGTATATCGTTTCTTTTGAGCCTGAGATGACCTTCCGACGAACCGTGGGATGTGAGACACTTTTTGTCAGTCCTTTGTTTTTCAGCCACCGTACCACCCATCACTTTCATTATTTCTCTTTGATGCACCGTTTTTCTGCTGATCACAATGTGCCCGCAAAGTATATGAGAAGGACGAAAGCAAGGGTTTGTTTGCTTCTGCCGGTTTGTTTTTGTTTTAAAGCTTGTTTTTGTAGCGGAGTATTTGCGGAAAATGCAATGAGGTTTGCTTGCGGCGGCTGGAGCTAGTATAGGCGCATACAGGCGAGGAGGTTCTTTGTTATATCGAGTGGACTGGTATGGGGAGAGCTAAGGGCTATTAGAGTAATCGTACGGATCAGTCCGATTGCATCCGATCAATCAGAAATATCCTTCCTAGTGGTAATGTCAGGTGCGCTTTATAGCAGTTTTGTTTTGGACTTTCTTTATTAGAGCGGTAATATTTAGTTTGGCCGAATTCAGCTCTTTTCTCACACTCCATGTCCGCTTACTGTATGTCAGCTACACCCTCGCATGACGATTGCCGCTGGCTACCTAACACAAACTAATGACGTATTTGCAGAACGGTAATGGAGGGTGATGCTGGTATCAATTGTGCCTGATAGTGATTGGTCAAATTATTGGCTCGTATTCGACATGACTGATGTACGAGCTCAATTTGGCTCAATTGATCGCCATCGAGATAGGCTCATAATGAAAAACATTTTTGTGTGTCCGGTGAACTAACGCCAGAACTTGCACACTGGCTGAAATTACGCGACAATTTTTCGCTCCTCCCATGGGTCGAGCTTGATATTTATGTGTAGGTATTATTGAAATCGTTGAAATGATCTTTCAAACCAGTGAGAAGTAACTTTTCTTCTAACCATATTCGAGAAATAGAAAAGAACATGCCAATATACAACTTATTCGAGAAATAGGAAAGACCATGTCGATATACAACTTATCAGGCACGTCCAGTGTTCACCTGAGCGCTACCCAAAGTGTCATCGCCTTGGTCAACACAAAGCTGGGTACATTTTTAGGTATTTCTTAGTTGGTTACTATCGCAGTACCTACCTGTACTGCGATCATTCATTGCGTGAACTCGGCCACAGCTGATAACAGGCCAACGTAAACGGGTCTGAATGTGTCTAGGCTCGGACCTGAATGTGTTCAGAGATATTGTGTTGGGGCACGGAACCCCGCGGTGGGAACCTACCGAATATGGCAGCAGCTCCTCCATGTTGCCGGCGATGTCTCTGCCTCTGACGGCTCTGCGCAGGGCCGGCGGACCGCCGCCGCGGCTGGCTCCCAGACGGCCGCCGCTGGAGCTGTGAGTCCCCCCGGTGCGGTGCCACTGAGGTCGGCCGGTCACTGTCCCGGCCGAACTGCCGTCGGTCACTGCGGCACACTGCCGCTCTCAGCGGTACGGGACGCGCCCCCGGTCAGAGAGCTATCGAGCCGCCCCGGGCAGAGGTCAACCCTGGAGCTCTCAACGAGCGGGCGCGGCCCAGTTTGATCCGCCTTTGTGCGCATAGATCCGGGCGGGCCTGCACTGCACTGCACTCGAGGCAGAGATAGTCCGTATTACGCAGTAGGACATGTTATTTCATTTCATTTCATCACTGATATGGCCACTCGTAAGACTGAGCGGGATTTAGTGAATGAGCATTGAGTGAGCAAATTTGAGCAGCGTATCAGCCCTAGGGAACACTGTCAGTGAGACGTTCTCCTGACGCACACAAGTCTCGATGGTAAACAACAGACTACTCTGACAAGATGACGACTTGAAGTATGCCGCGCTTCCTGTTCCTTATACTCCTTATATGTTTCAATGGCTGTCGCTTTTCTGTTCCACCGGCTCCCGATGGCTGCCGTTTGCAGGCGACGCTTGGCGTACACCATGTGTGTGACCTGTGTGCCGCCCTGTGTCGAACCCTTCTGCCTTTCGGTGACAGAGCATTCCCCCTTTCCACCTGCCGCAGCCGGCCGCTCCGCAGTTCGCATCACAGGAGCGCGTCTATCAGGATATCGGTGTTGAGATGCTCGACCACGCCTTCGAAGGTACGCAATGTTAACACCGCCCGCGGCTTTTGTAAGTCTGCGGTAGCATTAATGTAAACGACCCTTACGTTTAACAGCACAAACGGAATATTTTATTCTGTCTGCGAGGCTTTTATCGGCCTTCAATCGCCACCGAGAAGTCCTTTTGTGCGGAAATGTGTGCGTTGTAGGAACAACTTTGACTCTCATTACCCGACCGTCTGACGGATTTCTCCCCACTGTCCCCTCAGGCTACAACGTCTGCATCTTCGCGTACGGCCAGACGGGCGCGGGCAAGTCGTACACGATGATGGGCAAGCCGGATGGTGACCAGGAGGGTATCATCCCGCGGATCTGCCGTAACCTGTTCCAGCGCATCTCGAACGACGCCGAGCCGGAGGCGCAGTACTCGGTGGAGGTCAGTCGGGGTCACCTTCCGGGGGGGGGGGGGTCCGGGCGGGGACTGGGGAGAGTGGGAAGACGTCCTTTGAGACGCACGCTGGATATTCGTGGTGCTGCTGTATGAACCCATGGGAATGGAGTACTTTTGTGGCGTCTTACCGGGAACAGTGCATGCAGCTTCCTCTTCGGAGATTCCTCCAGTCATAAAGCTACTTAACTACGACATCACAACTCCTGCCAAACTTTTACATCGTATGCATAATTGACAATGTAATAATTGCTGGAAAAATGGTGACGCACTACGCTGCCGTTTTTTTTTTTAAGTTCATTGAATGGAGTGGCTCGATGGCCTTCTCTCCCGCACCGTTCGAACAAATGTCATATTTCCACTCAGTCATGCATCTATAACCCCGATACATCTCCTAGCAGATTTATGAGATCCATATCCGCGCTGCGAGGCCATTGCTCTCTCATTGAGTGACGGATCGCTCCCCGGTCTGTACCCACAGGTGAGCTACATGGAGATATACTGCGAGCGCGTCAGGGACTTGCTCAATCCCAAGAACAAGAACCACCTGCGGGTGCGCGAACACCCGCTGCTCGGTCCTTATGTGGAGGACCTCTCCAAGCTGGCGGTGACTGCGTACGAAGACATCCGAGACCTGATGGACGAGGGCAACAAGGCCAGGTGAGGAGCGGGAGGAGTAACTGAGAAAGGGGCAAACCAAGCATCTGAACGTGGAGGGAAGGGGGCGAGCGTGGGAGAGCAGACTTTGATAGCACCAAGGTGCGGCGGTATTCGGTCAGTCAGCCTAAGCTTGAAGCTCTAGGAAGTGCGTTTGGAAGATCATTTGCGAACCGGTAGCTGTCATTCTTGAGTATTGCGATGGTAACGAACAGCAGTATAGGTTTTCTGATGTTTTATCGCATTTGTGTTGAGATGTTCTAGTTCGCTGACTGACTTTATTGTGCGTTGTGGCTCGACTTAGTGCCATGTAACGTCTCGTGTTTCCGCCGCCGCCCCACAGGACGGTGGCTGCCACCAACATGAACGAGACGTCCAGCCGGTCCCACGCCGTCTTCACCATCATCTTCACGCAGCGGAAGTACGACGCGGCCACCGACCTCACCTCGGAAAAGGTAACTACTCGGACGATCAGCCTTCAAACTGAGCAGGGACGTCGTCTCGGCTCAGCACTGAGTACGATCATGTCACTGTCTCAGCTCTACCACAGCTCCGTTTTCCATTCAGTCTATATTGTGCGAAATGTGTCTTAGTAGTGGGATATGCTCCCTCGGCCCTCGATCCTGTTTCCTCTTTGGGTCGTCTGTAAGACAAAGGTCAGTGTCGGCCCTCTCCGGCCATTTCGGCCATTCACCGAAACCCAAATGCGTCGTTTAGTGGCCAATGGGGTCGTAAAACCGAGCAGCTTCCTGAGAGCTGCAAGGCTGTGCGGTGTGCGATGTATGGGACTCGCCGTCCCGTTCTATCGCCTCTAACAGTCCTCCCTTCGTCATGCACATTGCACATACCAGCCTCTCCCTTCTGACCCTGCTGACCCTTCTGCGGTGCCTCAGGTCAGCAAGATCTCGCTGGTTGACCTGGCGGGGTCGGAGCGAGCTGACTCGACCGGAGCCAAGGGCACCCGGCTGAAGGAGGGAGCCAACATCAACAAGTCGCTGACCACCCTCGGAAAGGTCATCTCGGCACTTGCTGAAGTGGTGAGTACCGTCCACGCTGAGGGTGGCCGGGGACTGAGTACGGGGATGGCTGTGCTGTCGGTGGGGTACAGGGCGTGAGCACATCGTGTGGCAGGTGGGCGTTCTGAAGTGCTGGATGTTTGTGGTTCCAGTGTCATATTGTCTTCGTGATCGGGTTAGATGGGTTGGACTCGTTGGTCGCAGGCGTTATTGTGCTTGTCCAATTTAAAAACTTATCTTAATTCACCACGGCTAAAGACGAAAATGCATTTATGCTCCTTTGCGTTTGCAATATTGCTTGCTCCGACCGTCAGGGTGCACTTAGTTTTTATCGGCGCCTTTCTCGGTGCACCGGTACACCGTCGGCTGGTGTAGTGCCGTGTCGTTTTTAGTGGACCATTGCCAATGCCGGCGTATTGGTCTGTGCGGGTTAATGACAGTACGTCACGCCCTGTACGAGTCTGGGCTATTCTTGGTTCGGGCAGATTGGTTCCAGTGTGTGGACTGGATGGGTGAATGGGAGGGAGGGAGGGAGATACGGCAAGTGGCGTGTGACTTGTGTGCGATGAAGAGAGGATGAGGCTGGGAGAGATGCGATAAGGGGATCTACATCGCTTTATCCCATCGCTACCGATTGTGTATGTTCATAATGTTTGCTTTGTTGGTGATTTGGTGGAGTTTGTGATGTTGCTAATTTTAGTGTTTGTTTTAAACGCTGCAGTCGTCGGCTCCGGTAAGTCACAACTCGCAAAGATGCGATATGAAATATGCATAACGTATGCTAAAAATATATAGTTTTGTTCAGGTTTACCCACTCTGATGTTAAGAATAAGTGTTCTTGATGAATGATAAGTGAATATCATTCGATTTTTAATTTTGGTAAAACCTTGCCTAACAATTGTCCTCGATAGATAACATGTCTTCCGTGGAAAAATGAACTTTGCGCGCATGTCCTTAACGTTTCAAACCCTGTTTAAACTCCCGTGCTAGCTCAACCACCAATCGCTCTCTGTGCTGAGCGGACCCACTCCGTCCTCGCAGGCGTCCAAGAAGAAGAAGAAGGCCGAGTTCATCCCGTACCGGGACTCGGTGCTGACCTGGCTGCTGCGGGAGAACCTGGGCGGCAACAGCAAGACGGCCATGGTGGCCGCCCTCTCCCCGGCCGACATCAACTACGACGAGACGCTCTCCACGCTGCGGTGAGACCCGGGACGGGAAGTCAAAGTGGGAATAGTTCTCGGACTAATAGTCGGGCTCAGCCGTGTGTGCCGATTTGTTGGTGTGTGTTTTGCTGGCGTTATTGCGACAGAGTAGGCCCTCGAAAACAACCACTGTTGCTGATTTATTGCAGTTTTTGTTGATTCGCCGTGACCCGACTTAGTTTTGTCGGAGATGATGCTGGTAGGGGTTAAGACAGTGCCGAGTGAATACGTTAGGGAGCTCACCGCGGTCTGAGCTCGTCGTTTGCATACAGTCGTTTGCATGTAGCTCTGCCGTATTAATGCGTGCAGAAGAGGTGCCGAGGCTCTCAAAATAATTTTGTTTTCGTAGACAGTGACTACGGCAGCTATAGGGAATATGTTCAAAAGTAGGGAATCGGGATGCATGACGTAGTTCACATGTTCTGCTCAGCTTATTATCATAACAAAATCGCTCTGTTCACTGTATTTTGCTGGGAGTTTTCTATAACTATTTAATTTGATAACCATACTTCCTAGTGAGTCATTGATACCTACATGTTTTAATCGGACCTATTGGCAGAGGCCAATCTCACAGCGACACCCCTCAGTCAATATTGGCACCTCCTATCTGGACCTCGCTCTCACTTTCCTCTCTGGCCACGCTGACAGGTACGCGGACCGTGCCAAGCAGATCGTCTGCAAGGCTGTGGTGAATGAGGACGCCAACGCCAAGCTGATCCGAGAGCTGCGGGAGGAGATCAGCCGGCTGCACGACCTGCTCAAGGTCGAGGGCATCCAGGTGGACTCGGGTGAGTCAGCGGCGGAGTGCGGCCGGGACGTGTGACATCTGTTCCGTGTGATTTAACGAAAACCGGGCGACGGAGGGTTTGAGGCGTTTCCGTCATCCAGTTTATCAAATGCTCTTTTTATTGTTAGTGAAATAATGCCCCATGTCTTTTTTTGTAAATAACCGATACAAATATTTTTGATTTCTTAGTAAAAGTTTTCATTTTAGCAAAAGTCTCAGCCATCTGGCCGTCCTGACAGTTCTGTCTTTGTCTTGCTCATGAATGTTTTTACCCTTTTGATCGTCCTAAGGCATGCAAGACCTGATCTGGGTTATATTTTATTTATTTATTTTTCAAAATATTAAGTCACTATTGTATTATTTTTGGATGGCCTGCCAGAGAGGCTTCGAAAAGGATCCAATAGCGGCCAATGTTGATTTGTTTTATGTGTCTTTGTTAGTTTTCCCCTTCCCATTATTGGCATGATCGACCTGCGATAACAGATATGACTAAATTACCGTCGCCCTCCTGACTATGATGCGTTGTAAGAACTGATAAAGCGAGTGCATCGGACAAAAAGTGGGCTTTTTTCTATTTTGATCAGCTCATATTTTAAGCAATTGTCATACATTATTCATATCCTGAAATCTGGATATGATAATGGTTTGACTTCGCTAATGGTGGTGTGTGTTGCCATGGCAACGGCAGTTCTTATGTCGACCGATCTGACAGGGCTCTCGCCTGGTTTCAGACGGGACCGTTAATTATTCCAATAATAAGCCCAAGTCGAGTAAGTAGCCGGCCTGACACTAACAAGCAGTCTTTGCCTGCCGGCGTGCACTGTCCGGGGCTTTTCTAGCTGCTGGGCTTCGGCTCCCTCTCTGCCGCTGAGTCGGAGGTCTATCCCCGGCTCTGGGGCCTCCGGTGGTGGTCTGCCGCCGATCACAGCTCCCCCCATTTTGTCTAACGATCTAGTCCGACCCCGCTGTAACCCGCCTGGCCTCTACTAACCCAGCTGTCTGAGTTTGATTTAGACGTGTCTGGTGCAGGTGCTGGCTCTTGGCTTCGGGAATTTTCACCGCTCGCTGGACTTTGCGTCCTCACTGCTTGCTTTGCGCGCTGCCCTTCGCACCTCCCCCGATACTGGGACGCCTGGCCTGTGGTAATGTGCAGCGACCCCAGCCACCGCCCTCCACCCCACCCCACCCCGCCCCATGGCCAGTGATTTGTGTGACACATGGTATCGACTGGCTGGCACCCCTCCCGCTACCCAGCACTCACACGAGTCTGCGTGCTCGTGACTCACGCCATCGACTCGCCAGTGATGCACACGCACATGTCTACGTGGGACTGTGACCCCTGACTCACTGTAAATACTCGAGCCTGTCTGCCTCTTCGTCACTACCCAATATGTCCGTTGTCGACGTGTGCTTATTTGGGTATGTTCATCGCCTGTGGACTTCGTTATGACATTATCTAAATCAGCAGAAAGGAGCGAATTAAAATAACTTCACAATAAGGAAATGATCAGCTCAGTTTCAAAGTTTCACGTGCCGTCTGAATTCGTGATCCTGTACCCGCGGTCGGCGCGGTGGGACGGTGTAGATTGCTCCGCGACTCGCCACTGCCGGGTCCGGCGTTTCATCTGTCTGGACGTCCCCGTGGATTGGATGTGGGACCGCCTGCCGGTCGTAACTGCTAACCAGTCTCCGGCGGCGCCCAGTGACAGCTGAGAGGTGGGGGGTTAGCCTTCCGGGTACAGCTCGAGCGCGGTGGGGCGCGGAGGCTGCGGTCTTTTCTCCAGCGTCGAACGGTTGGTCGTTGTAGGTTATGTAAGTACCGGAGCAATCGATAGAGCAGAGGTATGACTGGAACAGGGTCGCACGTGCTTATCGCATGATCACGGGCTTTGGTACTCGTTGGTGGTAAAGTTGGATAATAGGGGCACGACATACTCCTACTTTACTGCTCCTCAGGCGACTGAAGAGGTTGAAAATCTCGTCCTGGCGGATTTATATTGAATAGTTGTCCGGACCGTTCCCTGGATAAGGTCCAAGAAACTGATGCAGCTGTGACGCACGCTGGAACAGACGTTTATTGCACGGCCTTCTGTTGCTTAAGGATTTTTCTCTGTGACATTCGTCCCGGCCAAGTTTCATCAGGTCCCTGGAAATCGGACAACGTTTGGATGCTCAAAGGCATAACTCCGAACTACGCAGTATCTCGCTGGTCTGAAATACCGCCCTCTCGTTTTTGTTTCCTGACGCACCGACCAGCCCTCTGACGTCATCATCCGTCTGATCATTAGACAAAGCCCACCCTTTACGCCCGGCCGGACACGATGAGCCGGATTTGCGGCTGGTTACTCGAGACACGCTGCCTGTCGTGCCGCCCACCCCTGACTCCCGTCTCACGGATTTTACCCCGGGCTTACTGCCTGTCTTGCCGCCCACGCCAGTCTCCCGTCTCACGGATCTGTCCATTACCAGTCGGATTGCAGTAGGACAATCCGTAGTGCAGCCTGGCGGAACATTTCCCTGCGTCTGTCTGTCCAGCTACCATGTCTGTTCGTCCGCACAGCCGGATTGTCCGTGCAGCCGGGTTGTCTGTGGGTTCGTCTATCGTACTTCGTCCGTCCGTCCAGCCGCATTGTCTGTCCGTCCAGCCGGATTGTCTGTCTTTCCGTCCAGCTGTCTGTTGTCTGTTGGTCCGCCCAGCCGCCATGTCTATCCGTCCGCCCAGCCAGCGTGTCTTTGGGTCCGTCCAGCCGCCGTATCTTTCCGCCCAGCCGTATTGTCCGTCTGTCCGTCCGCCCAGCCCGTCTGTCTGTCTGCCTGTCCGTCTATCTAACTTTGTCGGCACTGCCGACCGCCGATCGATCTGAGGCGGTCACGGACGCCTCTCCAGACGCCACGTGCTTGGCTCACACCGACAGAGGCCCTGGTAGAGTGGGCGGGGGCGCCTCCTCTGTGTGGAGGGACGCCGCTCACCCACTGTGAGCCAGTTATATCCGGCGGCAGGCCGGCCGATGGCTTCCCGGTCACCAGCGACGCTGCTCCGTGGGCGTACCTTTGACGCTGTGAGACGGCGGTGCATTAATGTCTCAAAGGCTCTGTCGAATCGTCCATTTTCCAGTTAGCGTCGTGACGTCCGGAGGCACATAATTTGATTATTTTTTAGTCGGATTTACTGTTAAATTATACTTTGCAGGAAAGCTGAGGAAAAACGAGATACTGCGGAGGTGTTTTCCGAAATAACACATTTTTGATTGCTGTTAATTATGTATTTTTAACATGGTAAGTGCGCTTTATGATAAGATAGCAGCTCGATATTGTAGGTGTCTGGTCTGTTTAGTTGGATATTCAGTGTAGTGGCATATTCATACTCCACTGCATATGTGAAATCGTTGACAGCCGCTTGTATTTTCACTGGCTGAACAAGTTTGGGCCGATTTTGACACGGGTGTCCACAACTCGTTAGGCGACATCTCGAGCCTTCTCCGCCCTGGGAACGACCCCCCCCCCCCCTTCTCCCCGCTACTGTCCGGCCGAATGGTCATGCTGACGGAGCTTTTCCTTCGGCGCCCGAAACTGCTAACTGCCTGCTGGTTAACCGAGCCGTTTTCAACGCTGAACTCTTGGGTGCCGCTGCTGATCCATTCCACCTGTGACCGTTGATCGCTGCTGGTGCATCTGGCTGCTAGATTCTGACCACTGCTAATACAACTGCAAATGACTACTGACCATAAACTACTGGAATACCGACTGATGCTGCCACTGCTGCTGGCCGATCATCCGTGTCCGTCTGCTGCTGCCGCTGCCTGTCCCGAGATCACTCTACCTGCGTCGCCGCCGACAGCAGCTGGTGTGTCTGTCGGAGATGCCGTCGGCATGTCTGTCTGTACGTCTGTCTGTGTCTGTCTGTCCGTCTGTCCGTCCGTCTGTGTCGGTCTGTCTCGGGCCTTCGCGAGCCTTCTCGTGGCGTCAATCACATGGTCGACGTGTTTGCCTGGCTGGTGCCGTCTGTGACTGTACGTCTGTCCGTCTCTCTCAGATTCGGCTGCTGACGAGGGCTCGGCCGTATGCCGTCTTTGACTGTATGTCTGTCCGTCTCTCTCAGATTCCGCTGCCGACGAGGGCTCGGCCGTATGCCGTCTTTGACTGTATGTCTGTCCGTCTCTCTCAGATTCCGCTGCCGACGAGGGCTCGGCCGTATGCCGTCTTTGACTGTATGTCTGTCCGTCTCTCTCAGATTCGGCTGCCGAGGAGGGCTCGGCTGAGGCCAGCGGTACCAGCAATGTCACCAAGGATGCCGTCCACCAGCTGCAAGTCAACGAGAAAATCATGGCAGGTTGGTTCATCGAGAGACAGGACAAGACTGGGCGGACCGGCTTAGGAGGAGCTGATTGATGTCGGAAGATGTGCACCAAACCTGATGTTTTTTCTTGTAAAGGGGACTGTTCTTGAAGGCAGTGAAACAGTTCTGAGGTTGACTGCCGAAGGTACCCGGGGTCCAAGTGCTATTTTCCGTTACTTTATCTAGTGTGAACTTGCAAATCTGAGATAAACATGGAGAAATCTGGAGTTTCCTTGCACTTCTTTGACCCGACCTGACCTGACCGTTCCTGGACTCTCATACCTCAGTGAGACCTAGACGATCACAGGATTTTGACCTGACCTGCCCTGACCTCCCAGAGCTCAGTGAGACCTGGGAGGAGAAGCTGAAGCGCGCCGATGACGTGCGTCAGTACCGGGAGACGGTGTTCGCTGAGATGGGTATCGCTCTGAAGGAGGACGGCAAGACGGTGGGCATCTTCTCGCCGAAACAGGTGAGATGTTCGTCTCCGCTTACCAGAGTGAGACAAGGGTATGTTCTCACCAAAACAGACCATTTTATCTGGACGGGGCTAAACATCCACCCTCTCATCAAAACAGAATATGAGGTCGACCCCCTTTACTGGAGTGCGACAAAGGCATCTCCTCACTGAAACGGGCGAGGTGCTCACCGTTTAGTGGGGCGAGACAGAGTGCACGTAGTTTCCTCCCAACCGGAGTGATGCGCAGCTTACCCACTCTTTAGTATCATCACCGCCGGGCACGGCCAAAGTGTGTTGTCGAGAAATCGCTCGCCGGGTGCGTGTTTTTCCGGTCACTGCCGGGTCCCGAGTGGAAAGAATCCCCGGTGGACGGCTTTACTGCTGTCCGCACCGGCGCCAGCGCTCCAAACCCACTGTCAACAAGGCTGTTTACTGGGCTGGAGAGTGTCGGGCTTGTGATATTACGTTACTTGGTAGAAAGAATGTCGCTAGCTGTCTAAGAGCGCAGCTTAAGGCGTGTCGCACAATAAATGGGAAATTGTAGAAAACTGTCATCTCTCGCTGTCTTCCTAAGTGTTTCTCTCTCCTCTCTTGCTCTCTCTAGTTAATAGTCATTTCTTTTCTTCACTGTCTCTCCCTTCCAACTTACTCTCCTTTTCATTAACCCTCGCCCGTAAACGGCGATCTGCCACCTTCGCCCATGCAGGGGGGGGGGGTTGGTGCGACCCCCCCCTTGGCGTTTGAAAACGGAGCGTCGTAGAGCTTAGCGGAAAAGACCAACGGATTGCTCTCGCCGAGATCTCGCGATTGGTGGTATATTTTTTGGTCCTAGGTCAACATTTGACCTACTTTTGACCGGTCAAAGGTCAAATTTTCGGAAAAATAGACTTTTTCAAATTTTCCGCGGCGATTGCGGCAAAACGGTGGGAGATATCGACTTGAAACCTTCACTATCGTGTTTCTTGATCAATTCTCTATCGTTTGGTATGTATTTCGTTTCCCTAGCTCTAAAAATGGCGCGTTGGGAGCGCCGGAAGTCGGCAAGGTCACAGTCGGCGGCAGAAATTCGAAAAATCAAAATTTAAATTTTTGAAATCTGATTGTATTTTTGGATTTGGGATGTCCATTTGCTCCCTATAGAAGCTAATATTGCTGCATCTTCCCATTGAGGTGACAAGAATTAGCAAAATAGTGGTTCGGGCGCTTTTCAAAAATAGTACCGGACGCTGTTCCTCTTGTGACGTCATAGCTCCGTGACCTGACCTGACCCGGTCAAGTTTCTTATACCATATGATAGCCAATACTTGCCCCAACATGCATGGGAAGTTTCATCACGATCCATCAACCGATGTCCGTACCACCGGCAGGAAACCTCGGGCGTTGGCACTCAGTTTGTGAAAATCCGGCCGGAGGCTGTTCCCTTTGTGACGTCATAACTCCGTGACCTGACATGACCCGGTCAAAATTTTTTTATCAAAAGATGCGCAAGGTTTGCCCCATAAGGTACCCAAAATTTGGCGGCGCTGCGCGCCGCCGTTTTTGCACTATTTCCGAAAAACCTCAGGGGGGGGGGTTGCACCAACCCCCCCTACATGGGCGAGGGTTAAACTTATACTTTTCTTTTTTCCACCTCTTCCTCTTTCTTCCTGCTGACCTGATGGCCGTCTTTTTTCACCCAAGAAGGGATAATGATGACCGTCCCCCAAACCACCATCTATCTCTGCCTGGTTGGACGGATCTGACCGTTCCACCGCCTCCCCAGACACCTCACCTGGTGAATCTGAACGAGGACCCGTCCATGTCCGAGTGTCTCATATACTACATCAAGGAGGGCATCACGCGCGTGGGCTCGGCAGAGGCCAACATCCCGCAGGACATCCAGCTGATCGGCACGCACATCTACAACGAGCACTGCATCTTCGAGAACAGGTCGGTGACGGCGTCAGGTCAGCTTATGACAGCTGGTGACGACGAGATGTTAACTGGATTGGTGTGAGTATCCACTAACCAGAGGTGATAACGAGTGTGAACAAAATGAAACTCGATATTCAGTTTCACCTCTTTTACAGCCGCTTTTTGCTTTCTTTTTTGTGTGTCACGCATCTGCGCCGAAATTGTCCGCTGGAAAAGCCGGTTTTGCGTTTAGTTTGCGCCGTTTGACTCCCATTCCCTGACGCCCCGCGCCCCTCTCGCCGCCACAGGGAGGGCGTGGTGATGCTGATACCCAATGACGGCGCGCTCTGCTATGTGAATGGGCGGACCATCACCCAGCCGGTGGTGCTGAGGACCGGCAGTCGCGTCATCCTCGGCAAGAACCACGTGTTCCGCTTCAACCACCCCGAACAGGGTGAGTGGCGGCTGTTAAAAACGTCCGGAGCCTCGATACTGCACAGTGCACACTGTACAGCTAGCGGCTGAGACCGGAGCTACTGGGCAATGATTGTCGGAAAGGACTGCCGGGGTGAGGGCAATGCCTGTGGGGCTTTGAATATACGAGCAAGAATTTGCTGTGATCAGTGTATCAGAATGTTGAAAAGAAAAATCACAGTGATGCCATTTGTACGAGGGTATTAGTAATTGTTTGCGAAACGTTTCACTCGCTCATGTAAGTCTTTCCTGATGTCTTTTCTTCGCCGCCTGTGTGAGCTTCACTGTGACGTGCCTCTGATATTCGGCAGCCCGTGAGCGGAGGGAGAAGTCCCCCAGCCGAGAGACAACTCCCAGCAGCGAGTCGGTTGACTGGCAGTTTGCCCAGTTGGAGCTACTCGAAAAACAGGGTACGTTTTGGAGTGTATGGGGAGGGAATTGATAGGTGATGCTGAATGAAAGACCAAGGTGTTGCGGGCACGGATCGGATGAATGAGGGAGTCACGACCTGAGGCGTTTATTTTTTTTTCATTTGTCATTTCCGACAAATATCACTGCCTTCATATCAACTATGAATATGTGACAAACGTTCCGTTACATTGAGAGCTGACAGATTTATCTTACCTGTTAAGTGTAAACTCACTGCGGATAATGCTGATACTCAAACGCTGTCTTTGTGTTCCTCAGGCATCGACTTGAAGAAGGAGATGGAGAAGCGTCTGGAGGCGATGGAGGAGCAGTTTAAAAAGGAGAAAGAAGAGAGCAAACTGCAGTTTGAGAAGGAGCGGAAGGTGAGAGTAGCCGACAGTAACTAGGGAAACCGTGACTGCTAGTTCATTCACAGCGGACAGACTGTCTGCTGACCAGTTATTTACTGTGTTCTCGGAGGGCTGCCAGACTGTAGCGTTTCCCTTGTTCGCCAGCCTCGTTTGTCCGGGTACTCAATGCTCATGCCATGACCAGCCTGCGTGACCGAGCCGTTCGCTAACCCCGGTGTGTCTGTGTTGACAGAACTACGAGGCCAAGATTGACGCACTGCAGAAGCAGGTGGAGGAGCAGACGATGACCATGTCCATGTACTCGTCCTACACGGCCACCGACGACTTCGCGCCGGAGGAAGACGTTTACGGTGAGAGAGGAGAGGTCGACTGTATCCCTTTTGGTAGACAGACTTTTTTTCGCACTTATACTAACCTGCGAACCGATTGAGAAAGAGCAGTGCTAGAAGTATATCGTTTTTATATTACTGTATCCCTTTTGGTAGACGGACTTTTTTGCACTTATACTAACCTGCGAACCGATTGAGAAAGAGCAGTGCTAGAAATATATCGTTTTTATATTGTATTTTTGCCATCACATTTTACTTAAAGGATTGAGGATAAGGTCAAATGACTCATACCGTAATAACAATGATTTTCCTCATAACGCTAAGCTTAATCAAAGGCGGACTTTCAATTGCAATCAGAGTGTTTATATTTGTTCAACAACCAGTGTCCGCTACATATGTTGAGCGTTTGCGATATTTTCCAGAAAGTAATGTGTGAAACACTGGCTCGTCCTTCGAGTCACCTGTATGCGTCGCCCCTACTCACACTCAACCCCCTGTTTGTTTGTGTGCCTTCTCCGTCCTCAGCAAACCCCCTGTTTGACTGCACCCCTGTTGTCAGTGAACCCGCTGTTTGACTGTACCCCTGTTGTCAGTGAAGCCGATGTTTGACTGTACCCCTGTTCTCAGTGAATCCTCTGTTTGAGAACGAGGTGAGCTGGACAGACCGCGACTTCCAGCTGGCGGCCACGTGTTTCCAGAAGTGGCGCTACCACCAGTTCACCTCGCTGCGAGACGACCTCTGGGGCAACGCCATCTTCCTCAAGGAGGCCAACGCCATCAGCGTCGAGCTCAAGAAGAAGGTGGGAAGGGCGTCTGCCTGAGATTCCGGTGACTGGGCTGAGGGCCCAACCGATATAGATGTCTACTTCATGGTGCCAGGCCAATAGCTGTTCGCCATGCTCTGGTTCTATTTTGTTTCAAAAGCCGTGTGTGATGTAATTTTTGGACATTGCCAAGCCTTGTCTGGCCGTCAGCAAAATCTTACGTCGGGCTCTCGGGCTCCACGGTGAACGGTCTGACTTTTGCCCCTTGGTCTGCGACAGGTCCAGTTCCAGTTCACGCTGATGACGGACACCATGTACAGCCCGCTGCCAGCTGAGCTGACGCCCTCAGCTGAGGACGAGCTGGAGGCGGCCGCCGAGGGACGCCCCTACCCTCGCACCATCGTCGCAGTCGAGGTCAAGGACCAGAAGAACGGAGCAACACACTTCTGGAGCATCGAGAAACTGCGGTAGGTTCGGGGACCGGCACGGAGGGGCTGGGGAGTGGTGAGTTAGCACCAGTTTTGGGTGATGTAAGCCTTTTTGAGGTTTTAAATGTTTTTTTTTTATTGATGCCGCGTCGTTTTTATCCCGTCGTCGCAAACGGACATTGTAAGAATTGTTGAAGGGTTCGCTCACTGTTAAGCGTACTTTCTCTGACGAGAATAACTGCAGACATTCCGTTGGTATTGTTTTTGGCATTGCCGATAGTGGGAGTAAGTGGAAATGTCCGAAATAGACAGCATTGATTGTCAACCGCAACACATTGGCATATCGCTTTTAAAAGCTCGGGCTTATCTTTTGGGATTTTGAACATCTGACTGCGGACTCTTGACGGCTGACTTTAGGGACTGGGAACTGACTACAGAATGGTCGTTTCCTCTCGTCATGCTTTTGGGCTTGCTCTTTCTCTCATGCGAAATGTTGGCTCATGAGAAATACTTTTAGGTGACGTTTCAGAGACTATCGGGGACAAACGACGAATTCAGTCCCTGTCTGCACTGCATGAGAGCATCTGTAGACGCAAATTCACTCATGCGCTTCTTCTGCTTGACCCAATTTCAGCGCTTTTGCTACATCTCCCACTAGTTGTTTTCACTCCGCTGCTGCATTGCCGATTTATCTGGGCTTGCTCTACTGTTTGTTCTATATATGCGCTCGCTCTCTCTGCACTAGGTCTTTCGGCGTGTTCTTCTCTGTTCTTGGTCTTTAAGCTCTCCCTCGCCCAGTTATCTGGCATGCGAGATGCCACTGTGTTGCTGGTTCACGGCGTATTATAGCTCCGTGAACCTTGGAATGCTGCCAGATGTAGACTCTTCCGTAAACCTGTATACCAAGGTCTATGGCTCTTTTCATCAAGTGTGTTTCTGAATATGTAGTTTCTTAGTAGCCCTGGCTATATATTTTGGTCTCGATAGTCGATAATGCGCAGCATAAAAAAGAAAGAAAGAAAGTTCACCTACTCCCGCTCGGCTTTTCAACGGTCCAATTATACAAGAGCTTTATGTCATTTCACATGTCAGCGAGGAGTAGATGAGACGATAAATATTGTGGGTTTCAATGAATAGTGATCGCTGAAAATTTCTTGCGCCGTGATAAATAAAGCATTACATCTTTTTTTGCAATGCTAGTTACTTTCGGCTGACATGCATAGTATACCATGCATGTCAATTTTTCCAGTTCTGGTTGGCCCGCTCATAAATTCAAATTGATGGATTTGTATTTGAAATGCTCGTATTCACCATACATGAAGATGATTTTGAGTACCTTGCGATTCATGCCGATGTACAAAATTGATGGACACAGTGTCAAGTGGTGCTAAAAGCCGTCGGTACAGGCGATGGGGCACACTTGTGTGCTTCCCCACGCGGCCACACACTCTGGCTTCCGTTCCCGTTGACGGGCGCGCGCGCTTCTTCTGACCCGCGCTGGCGCGCGCCTCCAGCCGGCGCCTGGAGCTGGCGCGCCAGTGGAGTCTGGCTCTGTCGGACGTCTGCCTGCCGAGCCCCGAGGGGGCCGCGCCGGCCACGTTCGCTGCCACGGCCGCCGCCGCCACCGCCTCGCCAGCGTACGGGTGGGCTCGGCCCGGGCAGCGGCCGGGGCTGTGGGGGCCGCAGCCGCGCCGCGGGGCCGCCTGGCTTGGCTGGAGTGTCGTGGAACTGGTAGCGGCCGCAGGGGTGGAACTTTGCCGAGTGCTGCACACGAGATTTGACCGGGATGTCTGGTCGCCAATGAAAAGTCCTTGCAGGGATCCATAGCAATAGGGCGCCTAATATTTTGGATGAAATTTCGATTAATCGTGCAGCCTCGAGCATAAAGTACCACTCCTTGAAGGAATATTTGCTGATCGCTTGGTTTGGGGACATTCATTTCCGATTTCGTATGTTTTCTTCGCTTTCGTGTTGACATTCTTGCGTTGTTTTGACCAATGCGACCTGTAGCACTTTTGCAGAAAGGCTGATGGTCACCAAGGTTTGCAGCTTGTTCCATTTACGCTTTGGGAGAATGTTTTGCTGTTCTTTTAAGGGCTGTATTGCGTTTCATATAGGCACCTGCAACCCTTCATCGATTTCGAATTATTCATAGTTAGCCGTAAAGAAATAATGTATTTATATTGTTTTCATATTGTTCAACGCTCGCTTGCAGAGCGTTTTTGTAGATTAGGATTCTAGCTTGATAAACCTAAGACTATAGATAAACTGCAGTGTGCCCTGGGGTAAATTCAACTATGGCTTGTTCATGTTTGGACATCCTACGCGTATGTCTGCACTTCGAGCACGTAGTTCGGAGATTCAGCGGAAAGCTCGTCGAATAAAAATAATGAATGTTGGTTACAGTTGTTCATGTCAAAATTGAGATAATTGGAGGACGACTTTCAGTCTAGTTTCCATTGTTACCTAGCTTCTAACTTCTAAGTATAACCATGGCCCAATCTTACCAATGCCGTGAATAGGATTTGGTAGCACTGGCCGCAGTTCACGGCACTGATATCAAAGATATCCTTTTTCATTACATCCAGCTAATGTTGTCCAATGATTTTGATAGCACGAATGATTATGAATGTTGCCTAAACGAAAGAATAAGTGAATGTGGAATAGTTTTGAATGTTACCAAATGCCGTGAATGCGCATTCACGGCATTTGGTAACATTGGGCCCATATTCCGTGTGGCAGCTTTTTGAACCTATAAGCATGGCGGCTTACAAATTTCAGTCACCCGTTCCGTCGTTTCTATCATCAGGATGCTGAAATCCTTCTCCACGCCGCAACCCCCTCCGGCCTGGACAGGAAACCTTATCTCATGCGGGCTGCTCCCTTGGAGCGGCACCGCTGCTCCCAAGGGAGCACACCCGTAGCCGGGTGCAGGGAGTGTTTGGGGGGCTGGTCGGCCTGTCCATTCGGACGGGCTCAGCCCCGGCGACTCTCTAGGGTGCCTGCCCAGACCAATGTCTCCCCCTAATTCCTAGCATCCTTCCGGCTCTCAAATGGTCCTGTCAGACTGAAAGGGTCTAACCCAGCAAAACAAACGCATTTTAGTGCTTCTTCCATCTCATCATTTGAAACCGCCACATGTTGAAGAGCGTCAAAATACTTTTCGATAGAAAATATTTTTCAGTGATGCCAATCTCGACCAAAAGCAAGAAGTGAAGCAGTGGTGTATTTTTTCGTGAATTCGTGAAAGCAGTGGTGTATTTATTACATGGTTTGATGCTGCTTTTGAGCATGCGTGAATCGAGTTTGCCTGTTCCGGGTGTTCTTATGCCTGCTGGGCTGGGTGTCTTTGGCACGTGTCGTCCTGCCTCAGCATTGCATGCTGATTGCTGTTACAAGTGCAGATGTTTCAGACTGACGATGACCTCAGCATACAACTGTCTCTGCAACAAGGGCTCGACTGTCAGCTATTGACATATCGCTTTGGGTGACGTTTGACATAGTATTGAAATGAAGGTTGATCAATTTTCAAGCACGTACCCTATACCTACTAAATTTACAAACTTCCCATCTGAGTTCGCTTCGAACCTAATAACGCGTGTCCACATCCGATCACACGAATGTCCGCTCACACCCCGCTGTTCTCCCCGTCCCCCTCCTCGGATCATTATATCGTGATCATCGAGCTGGATGGCCTCTGATGGCCGGGATAGAAGTAGATAATATCTATCATAGTTCAATTCGCGGAACGAGGGCTAGCGCGACTCGGTGGTCTGGCGCTTGGTTTCTCCCCCTCGGAAGTTGGTTGGTTGAGCCGAGGCGGGCTATTAAACGACGGCTGCTTGACCGTGCATGCTCGGAAGAGTCCGCCCCTCCCCGACTAAACCGAATGACGTCGTCGTCTGGCCGGGCAGACAACGTCTGGAACTGATGCGCGAGATGTACCACAACGAGGCGGATCTGAGCCCCAGCTCTCCGGACCACAGCGTCGACAACGTCACCGGCGGCGACCCGTTCTACGACCGCTTCCCCTGGTTCAGGGTCATCGGCAGGTGCGACAAGGGGCGGGGGCGTGATTGGGTTGGAAGGTCGGGTGGACGAGGAGTGGGAGCTTTTGTCAGTTTATCGTTTGCATTTGTGATTTGTGATCACTACTGATAACTGAAATAGCAGCAAGTGCAGGTCATCGCCACATATAAATGCACATACCTCATCCATATATAATACTAGATACCTTGTAGCTGTTCGCTCACCATTGCATTTCCGCCCTGCTTTGTCTCCAGAGGTTTCGTTTACCTGAGTAATCTGCTGTACCCGGTGGCGCTCATACACAAGGTGCCCGTGGTTAACGGTAACGGAGACGTCAAGGGCTACCTGCGCGTGGCCGTCCAGGCCGTGCTGGGTGAGTGGGAACGGGGTGGAGGCGCGGGGTCTGGGATCAGCTAGGTGATGGTTTTATCCTGAACCCGGTTTTATGTGTAAACATTTTCTCAATCATTTTTTTTTTAACTTTCCGGCATGCTCGTCTTACTGGTTTAACGTTTCCCGAACCTACATAGGTACTGATTTTTTGTTCTCACCTCCAGTCAGATCTCTCTTGTTACAAGAGAGAATTTGTAATGAACACGTCTTAAATCAGCATAACGGTACGTGCGCAAAATTGATCCCAGTAGTCGGCATGCCTTGATGATCCAATCAACAGACAAGCAAAGAGCCCAGTCATATAGGGTTGTGCTCGGGTCGAGACGTCTGATAAGGTCATTGAACTGAGATTGCCACTTATTGAACATTGAATAGTGCAATTGTGTATAGTTTGGTGCATTGTCATTGTGACACTCCATTTCAAAGGTGTATACTGAGCGAACGCTGTGTCATGATGATTGTTTTATCCTTTCGCTATTCGTACAGTTTTTCTGTTTTTTTTCTGTTTTTAGCTTTTAATCACAGTGCCCCATACCTCGCCGGGCTCGCTCTATGTTGTCCTGTGAGTTACGGCGGTAAAAGCCGCACATCACTGCGCCCCCCCTCCCTCCAGACTGGGAAGGTTTGGAGTGTCCCCCTCGTGTGCGGTACTGACCGCGTGTCACCTCGTCTCCCTCTGTAACTCTGCCCTCCTCTCCCCCGCTGCAGACGAGGACAGCCTGGGGTGTTCCTCTGGTGTCCGATACTACCCATACGTCACCTCGTCTCCCTCTATAACTCTCCCCTCCTCCCCTCTCTCAGACGAGGACGGGTTGGAGTGCTCCTCGGGTGTGCGCCAGTCGGCTCGGATCACCTTCAGCGACGACCAGCTGGCGGCACGGCCGGCCGGCGCGCGCGGACCGCCGCCACTAGGAGAGGACGCGTCAGTAGAGGCCGGCGCGCTCACACGTGAGTCGATGGCTCAGAGCGCTCACTTTCTGTCATTCTTGCGCGGGCAAGGTTCAGCAACCTTACGGAGCTCGTTTTTTTCCTGCTGAAGAACAGGCTACCTATCCGTGTTTATACCTGCTGAAATGAGCACGCCCATTCAACTCACAAAATTTTGTTTGGAATGACTAGGTGACAATGCGCCCTTAGAACCAATGTAGAGGCTGCACTGCAAAATTAGAGTCTGCCGCCAACTATGTTGGTCGGTTCTGCGACACCTGAGCGAGCGTCATTTCAGCGAACGACATTTGAGCGAAGCCTTTTCAGCGATTATCAATTTAAGCGATTGACTCTTTCAGCGATTGTCAAGTCGGCGAATTCAATCACAGCAATTATCAACTTAAGCGAGGACCAGAATCAGCGAAACCAGATTGAGCGAATATGTGGAGGTCAATGGGGGACCAATTGAGCGAAAGCGAAACCGAACGCGACGGAAGTCAATCATTTGCTACTTTTCGGAAATTCTTGCCCTTGGAATACCCGCTTGGTATGTGTCATGCTTCAAGCTGCGTGCGGCAAATTAAAAATTTGCTTTTAAGAATGGAAACCACAAAAATATCTGGCCTCATTCTGCAACCTTGATCTGGAAATGTGGAACGTGATAGGACGATGGAAGGAATGCCAAGGACCAATAATAAACTCGCGGGACGCCACAGGGGGATCTAGTCTATGTTTCAGGGACCTCACCCAAATATCTGGAAATTCGTACGTTGCTTGGGGCAAGAACAAATTGTACAGCATGGGGAACTGATCCAAATTCAAGCGGGGGAATTTCGCGAAAAACAGCACAAGCAATATGAATCTCTGAACATATGTTTGATTATCATTTTTGGCAAACAGCAGGGGGGGGGGTTAAATCGAACCGCTGGAATTTTTTTAGAAATGTGGCATTAAATTTGGAGCTTAATGTCTGAACTTTGAACGTGACATCCGCCATCCAGTGCCGGATAACCATGAAAAGTTCCTGAAACATTCGTTGTACGTACGTTCGCAAAATAAAAATAAAATAAAAAATACACCGTTACGGGACGATGAAGTGTTTCGCTGAAATGACAGTCGCTCAAACTGTAGTCGACGAAAAAGATGTCGCTGAAACATAGCTTTCGCTTACATTGATAATCGCTATATTTGATAATCGCTCAATTTGATATTCGCTAAGCTGCCAGTCGCTGAAAATGGTTCGCTCAAATGACGTTCGCTCAAATGACACTCGCTAAAGTCGCTCGCACCGATGTTGGTCACAGCGCCTGCCTCCCCCCCCCCCCCCCCTATCAGGAGACGGCGAGACGGACGCGGACAGCGGCCGCGGCGACTCGGAGAAGGAGGCCGAGGAGCAGCTGCCGGCCCACCTGACGCCCGGCGCCGAGTTCACCTTCCGTGTCACCGTCCTGCAGGGCATGGGCATGCAGAGCGACTACTCGGACGTCTTCTGCCAGTTCAAGTGCGTTGCACGAGCGGCGGGGGGTGGGAGTAGAGGGGAGACTTCGTGTAAGGGAGAGGAGTGTGCAAGAGGCGGGTAGGACAAGCCAAATGTAAATAATTTTGTCAGATTGCCGACACCACCCACAATCGGGATGCCATCCACGTACTATCTACCTACCTACAATCTACATATGTCACTTACCGGACGGAAGTGTGATTCCGCCTTTGACAAGTGTTTAACCCGCATCCACTCCCTCTGCTCGCAGGTTCCGACATCGCGACGACGAGGCGTTTTCAACAGAGCCTATCAAAAACTCTGGGGCCGCGCCCATCGGCTTCTATCACGTCCAGAACGTACGTACCAAACTGACATGGCTTGGGAGTGTGACTGTAGTTAGTAACTGGACACAGCGGATGGGCCGTTGCTGATCGGCGGAGTGGGATGGGGAGCGTGGCATCGGCTTGGGGCCTGACTACCAGCAATTCAGCTGGGTGAGACGTGTTACAGTACACCGATCGTGGTAACGCTGAGCCGTCGTGACGTGTCTGTGACGTTATGTGACGTCTTTAGAGATCTGGCGATGAGTGTGACCCGCTGTGACGGTACGTGTGACGCTGTTTCAGATCACTGTGACGGTGAGCCGGTCGTTTGTCGAGTACCTGAAGACGGAGCCGCTGGTGTTCGAGGTGTTCGGCCACTACCAGCAGCACCCGCTGCACAACGACTCGCGCATGGACTCTTGCCTGTGAGTAAAGGGGATGGGAAGCTGAGGATGTGGGTCGTGTTTGGGTTGGTGTCTGCGTGAAAGCACTGAAAAACTGGCCTGCCGAAGTTCCCCGCCGCTAAGTGCCAACCTCGCCGTGACTCCCCCCCCCCCCCCAGCCGACCGCCGCCACTGGCCATCCCCATCAGTCGGCCGGTGCGCCCTGACCGTCCTGTCCGTGTCTGACTCCTCTGTGCCCGTCACTGACTGTCCGTCTGTCTCTCTGTCCGTCAGCCGTCCGCCGCCACGTCGTCTGCAGCCGCTGGCCATTCCCATCAGCCAGCCGGTGCGCTCGTCCAAGTTCGGTCCGCTGCAGCAGCCGTGCTCGGCCCACGTGCACGCCCGGCACGACATCCTCGTCTGGTTCGAGATCTGCGAGCTCGGTGAGCGCGACTGGGCGGGACTGAGGGCGGGACCGAGGGCGGCCGGGCGGGACTAAGGGCGGGACTGAGGACGGCAAGGGTTTGGTGGGTGGTCGGAACGGGCGTCGGTTGGTGACGGCCCCCATTATAACTCTTTGCATTTTACTGTGCAGGCCCACAGGATTCACATTATGTGGCGTTCTTCCAGCGCTCTTTTGAACTTTGGTATAATTAGATTTCGTGTTGGTGTGTGTCACAATAAGTTTTACAGCACAATTTTTTTCCGAAAGTCGCAATAAATTTTGCAGCACAATCTATTTCGGAAAGTCGCAATAAACTTTGCAGCACAATCTATTTCCGAAAACATACAGTATTCATGCGCCTTGTTGACTTTAATTAGCCACTCCGTCGTAATATGGTCATAAAATTTGCAGGCTTTACGGTCGTTAATTCAGCCGGATCGCCTCACAATCTAAACTTGGAACGTTACACTGAGCTGACGTCAATATGGCCATTGCCCCACTGTAATTGTTCTACTGGGTAACTGGTGACATTTTGCTGCCCAGTTTAACCTCACGTCTTCATGTGCTTCAATTTTTTTATACAATATTTCGAGTTCAGACCCCGCACGGCACTGCAATGTCGCATACAAACCGCATTGTCAAAGTCGACTTCGATCATCTTGACCTCCTGTCATTGATATCCAGTGGTCGTGTAACTTGATTTATTTAGGTCGCTGTATCGGCGTCGGTGTCACTTCAGTATTCTATGGCGGGCCTTTCCATGATCCGTGACCTCTCCGTCTCCCTCAGCACCTAGTGGGGAGTATGTGCCGGCGGTGGTGGAGCACCAGAGCGGGCTGACCTGTGACCTCTGTATTCTGTGACCTGTGACCCCTCTATCTTTACAGCACCGAGCGGAGAGTACGTACACTCGGGGGCAGATTGATGTTCCACCACTCCCTACCTATCGGGCTCCCATGGCTCAGCACTGGCTGCTGCCAGTCTTGCCTGCTCTCAGCACTGGTCAGCACTGCCTGCCAGTGCCAGTGCTGCCAGTGCTGCCACTGGCAGCAGCCAGTGCTGAGCCATGGGAGCCCGATGGGTATAGGGAGTGGTGGAATATCAATCTGTCCCCGAGTGTACCAGCGGTGGTGGAGCACCAGGACGAGCTGCCCTGTGACCTCTGTGACCCGTGACATCCCTGTGACCTGTTAACCCTCTGCCCCCTCTGCCCCGAGTGGGGAGTACGTACCTGCCGTGGTGGAGCACCAGGACGAGCTGCACTGTAACCGATGTGACCTCCCTGTGACATCTGGCTCCTTGGTTCCCTCCAGCACCCAGTGGGGAGTACGTGCCAGCCGTGGTGGAGCACCAGGACGAGCTGCCGACGGGCGGTCAGTTTCTGCTGCACCAGGGCATCCAGCGCCGGCTGAGAGTCACCGTGGTGCACGAGCGTAGCGCTGAGATCAACTGGAAGGACGTCAGGGAACTGGTGGTCGGTGAGTGGGGAAGGGGATAGAGACAGACTAGACAGAGACAGACGGAGATCAACTGGAAGGACGTCAGGGAACTGGTGGTCGGTGAGTGGTGGGGAGAAGGGGATAGAGACAGAGACAGACAGAGATCAACTGGAAGGACGTCAAGGAATTGGTGGTCGGTGAGTGGTGGGGAGAAGGGGATAGACACAGAGACAGAGACAGAGACAGACAGAGATCAACTGGAAGGACGTCAAGGAACTGGTGGTCGGTGAGTGGTGGGGAGAAGGGGATAGAGACAGACAGAGACAGAGACAGAGACAGAGACAGACAGAGATCAACTGGAAGGACGTCAGGGAACTGGTGGTCGGTGAGTGGTGGGGAGAAGGGGATAGAGACAGAGACAGAGACAGACAGAGATCAACTGGAAGGACGTCAGGGAACTGGTGGTCGGTGAGTGGTGGGGAGAAGGGGATAGAGACAGAGACAGACAGAGATCAACTGGAAGGACGTTAGGGAACTGGTGGTCGGTGAGTGGTGGGGAGAAGGGGATGGAGACAGAGACAGAGACAGACAGAGATCAATTGGAAGGACGTTAGGGAACTGGTGGTCGGTGAGTGGTGGGGAGAAGGGGATAGAGACAGAGACAGAGACAGACAGAGATCAAGTGGAAGGACGTCAGGGAACTGGTGGTCGGTGAGTGGTGGGGAGAAGGGGATAGAGACAGAGACAGACAGAGATCAACTGGAAGGACGTTAGGGAACTGGTTGTCGGTGAGTGGTGGGGAGAAGGGGACAGAGACAGAGACAGACAGAGATCAACTGGAAGGACGTTAGGGAACTGGTGGTCGGTGAGTGGTGGGGAGAAGGGGATGGAGACAGAGACAGAGACAGACAGAGATCAAGTGGAAGGACGTCAGGGAACTGGTGGTCGGTGAGTGGTGGGGAGAAGGGGATGGAGACAGAGACAGAGACAGACAGAGATCAAGTGGAAGGACGTCAGGGAACTGGTGGTCGGTGAGTGGTGGGGAGAAGGGGATGGAGACAGAGACAGAGACAGACGGAGATCAACTGGAAGGACGTCAGGGAACTGGTGGTCGGTGAGTGGTGGGGAGAAGGGGATAGAGACAAAGACAGAGACAGACAGAGATCAACTGGAAGGACGTCAGGGAGCTGGTGGTCGGTGAGTGGTGGGGAAAAGGGGATAGAGACAGAGACAGAGACAGACAGAGATCAACTGGAAGGACGTCAGGGAACTGGTGGTCGGTGAGTGGTGGGGAGAAGGGGATAGAGACAGAGACAGACAGAGATCAACTGGAAGGACGTTAGGGAACTGGTGGTCGGTGAGTGGTGGGGAGAAGGGGATGGAGACAGAGACAGAGACAGACAGAGATCAATTGGAAGGACGTTAGGGAACTGGTGGTCGGTGAGTGGTGGGGAGAAGGGGATAGAGACAGAGACAGAGACAGACAGAGATCAAGTGGAAGGACGTCAGGGAACTGGTGGTCGGTGAGTGGTGGGGAGAAGGGGATAGAGACAGAGACAGACAGAGATCAACTGGAAGGACGTTAGGGAACTGGTTGTCGGTGAGTGGTGGGGAGAAGGGGACAGAGACAGAGACAGACAGAGATCAACTGGAAGGACGTTAGGGAACTGGTGGTCGGTGAGTGGTGGGGAGAAGGGGATGGAGACAGAGACAGAGACAGACAGAGATCAAGTGGAAGGACGTCAGGGAACTGGTGGTCGGTGAGTGGTGGGGAGAAGGGGATGGAGACAGAGACAGAGACAGACAGAGATCAAGTGGAAGGACGTCAGGGAACTGGTGGTCGGTGAGTGGTGGGGAGAAGGGGATAGAGACAGAGACAGAGACAGACGGAGATCAACTGGAAGGACGTCAGGGAACTGGTGGTCGGTGAGTGGTGGGGAGAAGGGGATAGAGACAAAGACAGAGACAGACAGAGATCAACTGGAAGGACGTCAGGGAGCTGGTGGTCGGTGAGTGGTGGGGAAAAGGGGATAGAGACAGAGACAGAGACAGACAGAGATCAACTGGAAGGACGTTAGGGAACTGGTGGTCGGTGAGTGGTGGGGAGAAGGGGATAGAGACAGAGACAGAGACAGACAGAGATCAACTGGAAGGACGTCAGGGAACTGGTGGTCGGTGAGTGGTGGGGAGAAGGGGATAGAGACAGATACAGAGACAGACAGAGATCAACTGGAAGGACGTCAGGGAACTGGTGGTCGGTGAGTGGAACAGGAGTGGGGGAGAGAGGAGGTGGCCAGGGAGGAAGGCTAGGAGACTGGTGGGATATGTAGAGCGAGGCCAGGTCGTGTTTCAGGTGATTTGTGTGTGATAAGTGCTGGCTGACGCCAACGCGTATGTAGGACGTGTTGTCCCTCTGATTTCTATCATCGTGCGTTGTACGGTCATCAAAATGACCCCTTCCCCCTCCCCTCCCCGTTTGTGTGTGTGGTCCAGGCCGAATCCGCAACACGGTGGAGTTTGAGGAAGAGGACGAGAACGACACGAGCGTGCTGTCGCTGGGCCTGTTCCCCGGCGAGTACATCGAGTACGCAGGTCAGTATCCGCGGGTACATCGAGTGTGTAGGTCAACTGTCATGGCCCTGCCCGATAGGCTTAGCACTGCGATTTATTGTGTTTCTCTGGCTTGCTCATCGGAATGTCAAGTGGCGACTGGCGAGTCGCTCTAGCGTTACATCAGGATGTTTCGTCTTACTTGGGCTTCGTCCCCCGGTGGTTTGGAGCATAGCTCTGGTGCTGCCGTTTTGTGTTATTTTCGAGAAAAAAAATGAATAGTTTCCCCCAGCTGCAGGGATCAATGTTTGGAGTGGTCAATGTCTATGAATTCGCGGGGCATCTCAAAGTGTCAAGTCATTGGTTAATAATTACTATGTTGCTAACCAGTGTCGCAAAATTTATTGATTTGGGTGGGACACGACATCCAAATAGAAATCATTTTACACTCACCTCCAGTTTTAAGAGCAATTTTCCACTCGCAGTTTTACCGACAAAAGCATTTGCGTGGCTGACCGTTTTACATCCTACACTTTCCACTTTTGTATAGAAATCAGTGTTATTGGTCTTTTTCCACTGTGTTGGGCCTTATCTGTCCGGTGGTTTTCCACTCTCAGCCTCCTTTTTGGAGAGATATTTCCCCTCCGACACCCAAGCCAACTTAAAAGTTTGGGACACTGTTACTAACCGTTCATCTATAGGCAGAGAGCTATATTAGTCTTCGACGCAATATGTAAACCACTCCCTGAAGGTCGGTGACGTGTTGATGCACAGCTCCGTCGTGCAAATACACACATTGGATTGAATTTAGCAACGTAAAAGTCCAGGACAGCGGCCCTTCCGTATGTGTATGTGTGCTAGACCGCGCGTGGCTAACCGGTGACCCCACCCGTCTGACCCGACCCCGCTGTCTGGCAGGCGACTCGCGGACCATCTTCCGGTTCGAGGCGGCCTGGGACTCGTCTCTGCACAACTCTGTGCTGCTGAACCGGGTGACGCCGTACGGAGAGGTGGTCTACATGACCATCTCTGCCTACCTGGAGGTGAGGGCAACCGCGGCCGCGGGCAGGGAGCCGCAGGTGCAACTGGTACCCTAGGACAGCATACGGGAGTTATGATTTTAAGGATTTTCACTGTTCTGCATTTAATCATCGTTTTTATGCTGGCTGAGAGTGTCTGATTTGTGATAGATGCCTAAAGGTTGAGCTTTTTTGCCATAACTACATTTGGAGTTAGACTAGAGTTACCGATTGCCAATGACCTCACTGCCGCCGTGCCCTGTTCTTTTTTTGCGATTCCACATTAAACATGTTTGTTTATGCACGAAGTCGTCACTTCTGACTCAACCTGACTGTCCCCTCTCTATCAGGTGGCCAACTGCGCTCAGCCGGCCATCATCACCAAGAACCTGTGTATGACTATCTACGGCCGGGAGGCGCGCACGGCGCCGCGCACCTTCCGCCGGCTGTTCCTGGGCGGCCTGAGGACCAGCGACGCCAACCGGCTGACGGGTGTCTACGAGCTCAGCCTGCGCCGCGCCGCAGACGGCGCCGGTGAGTGAATTAGAGGGAGATGGGAGGGTAGCTGCAGAAGAGACTGAATGGGATGGGCTGGGACATGCTCGTAGGTTTCGAAAGAGGGAACGTATTCGTAGAGCTAGGTCCGGTTTTGGGGGATAGAGGCAGCTGGAAGACAAGAGTGTCTTATTGCACGCTAATTCTGATTGTTTTAATTTTACGGAACACGTAATTATGCCGCTATGTATATGGCAGACAAGACGTGAATAGAAGATAAAATCTACTGAAACCAATCTTACATTAAGTCACTCATGTATTACTATCGTCACGATGTTCTTCGCCATGTAATGACGGGAAAATGTATGATGTATGGGCGTACCAGCCCGGCCGTCAGCAGTGACCTGTAATGACCTTATGACCTCTTTACCCACAGGCGCCAGCCGCCGCCAGCGGCGCGTGCTCGACACGAGCGTGCAGTACGTACGCGGCGAGGAGAACCTGGAGGGCTGGCGGCCGCGCGGCGACAGCCTGCTCTTCGAGCACCAGTGGGAGCTGGAGAAGCTGACCCGGCTGCAGGAGGTCGGCAGGATCAGACACCTGCTGCTGCTGAGGGAGAAGCTCGGCCTCGACCGGCTGCCCTGTCTCGGACACGAGTTCAGCAAGTCCGAGAAGGTGGGTGTGCAGCGGAGCGGACTGGTGGGGACTGCAGCTACGGAACTGTTTGGTCAGCACTTCAGCAGGCCACTAGGAGCATTTTTTCAGTAAACACTTTTTTATTTGAGGTGTATTTGATACTGGAAGTTGCTGCAGGGTCGTAGACGCCCTATGACCGACAGTCCCGCTCCCTCTCCCTGTGTCAGGATCTATATCAGACGTCTGACCGCCACCCTCTATCTGTCAGGACGTGTGTAACCAGGTGGCCAAGGCGAGCAGCGAGGGCCGGCTGACATCTGTGACCGCCCCTCCGGCCCGCACCCCTCCCGAGGACGTATACGAGCCCTGGCAGATGACCGAGCGGGAGCGGTACATCGCCTCCAAATACGTCGGACTCATACTGGGCCACAGCGTGCAGGTAGGCTGGGAAAGGGGCTGGCGGGGTGGGGTGTCCCGCGTCACACTTCAGCGAGGAGACAGGCTGGGGCGGTCTACGTCTAACCGGGAGACAGATAGCTGAGAAGGATGAGGTGTTGATTGGTTGTGCTTGGACACGAGTTTTTGTTAGGGGCGTGTCGGTGACCGATCCGAGTCCAGAGTATATTATTAATTAGTCCATTGTGAAATATTTAATGTTACGAACAATGAATATGTATATTACCGGCCACATGATGGGACGCATGACCTCGAGCTGCTGGCCGTGGCATGCTGTGACTGTCAGGGCCAGCCGGGCGGTATGTGCCCTGTTTGTTGACGCTCTCTGTGTCGGACCGGCCGCCGTCGCTCAGTGTCCCCGCTCCGTGTTACAGACGCTGCCCAGCCACCCGCCGGTGACCTCGGTGGAGCCGCCGACCTCGCCGGTCGCCGGCGAGCTCCTCTCTCCAGACAAGCCGTGAGTGCTGCAGGCTGCTCAGGGGTCACGGGGTACGGACATAGGCACCGGCCGGGGCGATGGCTGGGACGGTAATATCCAGTATACACTGGTATTGGTAGTGGCAGAGCCGGATGAACTGGAGGAAAAACAACATAACTCGTTGAGAATTGACATATTTTTGCCGTCTCGCGTTCAAAGAGGAAATAATTGCGTGCATCGATGCGGGGTGCACGCCCTGCGCATTGCGCAAACGCTCGGGCTTGTTGCAATTTTTATCGGTCGGCGCGAAGAATGATACTGGTCCGGTCTTAAACTTCCTGGGGTAAGAACTTAGAAGTATTGGGCGCCCTTTTCCGTTTCGCTCGGGCTCTAGTTGTTCACTAGTAATGACCCTCTTTGCTAGCAAATAGCAAATGCCCAAAAATGTGTAGCTTAGCTTGGATAATTATTTTTCAGCTTCCTGACATGGACATTGTTATATTCGCCGCAGTAATGTTGCATATTTTCTGACGACTTATTAGAGATATTATTGATAACGTATCGTTGGACATCTTTCCCACTTGCCGACGCCCCTACCTCCGTGTCTCCCTGCCAGGCTGTGGAGCGGGGAGCGGCCCAACACTCTGGCCACCGACGGCCCGCTGCGCCGGCCTGCCGGCTCGCCGCTGCCCTCGCCCGGATCGCCGATGGTGCTGGCCGGCGCCGAGCGGCCGGCGGCGCCCCAGTTCTGCGCAGAGCTCGAGGAGATCCGCGTCTCGCCGGCCGTCAGCCGGCGCGGCCTGCTGCAGGTCTACGAGGAGCAGACGCAGACCTGGCTCAAACGCTGGCTGGTGAGGCGGCGCGGGGTGCGAGGAGGGCACAGGCTAGCACAACCGGTTCCTGGACAACATATGCCTAGTTCATTGCTTTAAAATCAACCACGGGAAGCCACAAATGTTTCAAGAAATTTACCTTGCCCAGTTTACCTTGCAGTCTGCGTTTGTGATAAAAGAATTATGCATTGCAGCAATCGCAGCTCCCATTCACTTTTCAGGTTCCATTGTGCTATTTTGGCGTTCTGTGATGCTGTGGACGTACTAACCGACCCCTTTTCCCATGCGTCAGGTGGTGCGGCGGCCGTACGTGTTCCTGTTCCGTGACGCCAAGGACCCGGTGGAGCGCGGGGTCATCAACCTGGCCACGGCGCAGATCCAGTTCAGCGAGGACCAGCAGGACGACGTGCCCAACTCCTTCAGGTACGCAGTTGTCTTGCCGTCTCGTTCCTACTACGACGAAATACCATAGTGCTCTTTGTACTTTGTAGTGTTTGAAACGCCGTGTTACAACATGCCTGAAGCGCGCAAGATGTGAGCACTCAAAGCATCTTTTAAACAGTAATATGATTAGAGGATTCAAGAGTTCATGGTTGGTAGGAACTTTAAATATAATTGCAGAAGTTGGACCTGTTGTTCCGTAATTCTTTTCAGCATAGTTTAAGATTCATACCGGTGAAGTTGATCCCACGTTCCGTGTACCGTCAGGGTGTCGACGCAGCACCGGCAGTACCTGCTGCAGGCGGTCGGCAAGGACCCGGTCCGGGAGCTCTACGAGTGGCTGTACGCCATGAACCCGCTGCTGGCCGGGCAGATCAGGTGAGGATACTGAGAAGCTGGGATAGAACATCAGGATGAGACATGCATGGAGACATCTGTATTGAGTAATTAATTATTACCCGTTATGGAAGCTTGCACGACTTCTTCATTGACCACGCCGTGTTCGAGAGGTTGTGTTACCTTCTGTGTGCTAGTAAGCCAATATATTATAGATGCTTCTAATGTGCATACCCAGGGAGCCAGTGAGCTTATTCACACTGGTTTTTCGCAGGTCCAAGCAGGGCCGTCGACGCCGGATCTCCGGCAGTCGTAACTCCATCCTGGACTCCCAATGAGACGAGCTCAGCGCCGGCGCCCTGCCCGAGTGCGCGGTCGCCTAGTGCGGCCTGCCGCCGGCCGTCTGTCGCGGCCCGCCGCCAGCCGCCGCTCCGTCTCACTCGCTTCGTCCGATCTCCCCAGAGCTTTATTTGCCGGCTGACGCGATGCGTGTCGGTCTCAGAAACTGGCGCCCAACGTGGGGCCGTCGTTTGGTTGTGTTTCGCTGTGTTTTGCGGTGTGGACGGCGGTCCAGGTGCTAATACGTGGCGCGGCGCTGAGCTCTGATATCTCCCTAGAGTATGGTAGTGCTGGCAGTGATGAAGATAGACAATACAATGAGGCTGGAACAGGGCCCTCGCTTAGGTCCTGTGCTATTGCCAACTATTCGAAGGCACGATCCACCCGACTCGTGTGATGCGAGACGCGGTTTGACCGCGGCGACTCTCGAGACTCTGAATGAATGTAGACTTCTAGACGCCTCTCTGCTAATGTGATCTGCTTAGTGAAACTTGGAAACTGCACTAGGTTAAATTAGCCTTGGTGAGATAGATGCGAGAGATGTGAACTATTCACTATGGTATCATGTGTACTTTTGAACAATATTTATCTGACTTATGTTAGTCAATGCCGAAGTATTTGAATATCTATATTGAAGTGGTAAAATGGACGAAACTAGTGTTATTTATAGCTTTAACTGTTGTTACGTTTTACGACCTTATGCGTTCAGGTTTTTTGTATATTTTATCATGTGAGCGTTTCGTTTTGATGCTTTTGTCCTACTACTTATGCGTTATGATTGATTATCCATTAGGTAGTGCTGGTCAATAGCTTATATAAACAGGCGTATTATCGCTGTCTTTCAGTTGCACCCTGGTCTTGAAGCAATCGTTTTACACGAGCATGCAGTGCGGAGGTCTCTGGGGTGACTACCAGAGCTGGGCCTGTTCAGGCCGGAATAGGGTCCGGATGAGGGCGGTGTCCGCCCACCCGGAGCGCGCGGGACCGCGGGGCTTACGCTCTGTCCTCGGTGTATGTCATTGTTGCCGACCCGGCGGCGGCAATCCCTGCTGGAATACACGGCTTCTCGACGTGACCTGTGATCTCAGAATGGGGCAGAGAGGGAGAGGTAGCGGCGGTAGGTCGGGGTAGGGCGGAGCGGATGACTGCTGCGCAGCGGCATTACCAAGATGCGGGTCGTGGCGGAACACACTCTCGTGAGCGATCTCGACTTCTCCATCTGGACGGGGCGAACCTTGTTTTGATGTAGGCAAGCCATCATTATTCACGGATTTGATTATTCCTTTGATATTGCTAAAATTCATAAGTTGCGAGCCATAGGTTACAACGTTTTCAGTTCAATTGAGATGACTTTTTTACCAAATGATTATCGCCGATTACGCCACACCTTCACCAATGACTGACCATATATGCCGCCACGGTTTTAATTGGATTTTCGTCACTCGTGCATGGCGCATGTGATGCGTGTTTATGCATGCATTGACCCATGGCATGCGTTTAGTAATGCGGTATAAATGGCTAAAACACCGTTTCTGGCGATTGGCGACTGTCATGCAACGAAACTGGACATAAATTCAACGATGCATATATTATTCTCATTGTATAGGGTTGTACTAAAGATATGTTCTTTATGCACTATACAGTATAAAGGCATATACAATATCAAATATACAGGTGCACGGAATAAGGGTGCACTACTGATAGGTATGTAGTTGTGTATGTACATGGCACATACGGATCGTTCCATCAGTACATCTCGTAAGTCTTTCGGCCAGGTCATCAGCTTCTAGTCGACACACGATTCCCCACAGTCACAGCACAGTGTACACACGCCAAGTGCACGTCAAGGTAAATGGTAAACACTGATGAATACAATTACACATATTAACATACATTCAGCTGCAATAAAACAGGGTCAAGCCCTGCCTCAGTCGCCATCTCTGGTTTCCCCTCAAAACGTGAATAGCCATCGACTCGTTTTGGTTCAAATGCACACCTCTCCATCTCGTCCTTCGGTCTCGGTCGTCACCTACAGCTCAGAGTGCCTCATTCGACAGTCGCCGCCGTCCCGTCCCTGGTGCCCGGCCGCCGAGCCGCCCTCCCCCTCCCAGGGCCGCGCGAATCGTGTGGGCTCGCGCAGCGCGGCGCCGGCAGCGTTCACCACAAACACGGCGGCGGCGAGGGCGCGGTGCACGCGCCGCCACGGCTCGGCCTGGTGCGGCTGGAGGCGCGCCGCCGCCAGCGTCTCGGCCACGTCCGGGAACAGCAGGCCGTTGTACTCGTGGTCGGGATCGGTGCCGAACACGGCGTTACTGCGCGGACGGCGGGGCGTCAGACAACGGGAGCAGGGCCGGCTCAGAGAGAGCGTGAGTAGATCGGGGAGCAGGGGCCACAGTGGAAGCTCCGAGAGCTATGTTTGTGGGTGTTTTGAACTAAGGAGTAAATTCAAGGGCTCCGCCACGGACTTTTGGTTGGGGGGGGGACGGTCTGCTCTTCGCCCATCGCCCTAGTGTCTCCTCTAAACCTAGGGTACCCCCAAATCCAGTTTTCTCATCGGATTTAGGCCACATGTTTTTCGTCATAGCCCTGATACGATGATTTTTAACTAAAAAAAATAATAATAGAGAAATGATAGGCCATCTGACCTATGCAATATTACCCAATATTAGATTGCACCTTTATGATATTGACACATCAGACAGAAAAAAAACTTGAAAAACAAACTTCAATTTTTTAATGGTATCTGGATCATAGTTTCGCGCTGAATCTGAATCCATTTTTAGCATTTGGCGAAGGTCGGGTCAGTTTAGGTGAGATCAACAAGTGCGTGTCCCGCCGGCTATCCGATACTACCCACGCGTCATCTCGTCTCCCTCTGTATAACTCTCTCTCTCCCATCACCCTCACCAGACGAGGACGGCCTGGGGTGCTCCTCTGTTGTCCGATACTACCCGCACATCACCTCGTCTCCCTCTGTACAACTCTCCCTCCCCTCCCCTCTCTCATACGAGGACGGGTTGGAGTGCTCCTCTGTTGTTTGATACTACCCACACGTCACCTCGTCTCCCTCTGTACAACTCTCCCTCCCCTCCCCCCGCTGCAGACGAGGACGGTCTGGAATGCTCCTCTGGTGTGCGCCAGTCGGCCCGCATCACCTTCAGCGACGACCAGCTGGCAGCGCGGCCGGCCGGCGCGCGCGGACCGCCGCCACTAGGAGAGGACGCGTCCGTAGAGGCCGGCGCGCTCACACGTGAGTCCAGGCGACAGTACGCTCACTTTCTGTCATCCTTGCGCTGGCAAGGCTCAGAAACCTTACGGAGCTCGTTTTTTTCCTGCCGAAGCTGGTTACCTATCCGTGTTTATGCCTGCTGAAATGAGTACGCCCATTCAACTCACAAAATTTTGTTTGCAATGACTAGGTGACAATGCGCCCTTAGAACCAATGGAGAGGCTGCACTGCATAAGCAGACTCTACCGCCAATTACTATGTTGGTCACAAGTCACAACGCCTACTTAACCCTGACCTTCTTTATCAGGAGACGGTGAGACGGACGCGGACAGCGGTCGCGGCGACTCTGAGAAGGAGGCCGAGGAGCAGCTGCCGGCCCACCTGACGCCCGGCGCCGAGTTCACCTTCCGTGTCACCGTCCTGCAGGGCATGGGCATGCAGAGCGACTACTCGGACGTCTTCTGCCAGTTCAAGTGGGTAGCGCGTGGCGGAGAGGGCGTTTGAGTAGAGAGGGGGAGTACGTGTAGAAACGGTAGAGATAGCCAATTGTAAATAATATTGTGAGGATTGCCGACACCACCTATAATCTACATGCCATCTATATAGCATCTAGCTACTAGCTATCATTGATAGCAAAGAGCTGCTTCAGTGATAAATAGAGGCTTTTTATTGTGTTATCTATGCAGCTTCATTCTCCACATGTGATGTAACGGACGTTTAATGAAGTCGTGATACCGCTTTTGACCGATGTTTAACCCGCATCCCCTTCCATCCCGTCCGCAGGTTCCGACATCGCGATGACGAGGCGTTCTCGACGGAGCCCATCAAAAACTCCGGGGCGGCGCCCATCGGCTTCTATCACGTCCAGAACGTAAGTACCAAATCTGGCCCTGTGGCTGGGAGAGATGTGTCTGTACAGAGGATTATGCTTGAGTGTTCGTAAGGGGCTTTCGACCTGGTCGAACAGAGTATCCCATTCCGGTAATACTAATGACCCGAGGGATGTATCTGGCTGTGGCCAGAAGTTTGTGTGTTTGGCTGGTCGACGGAACAATGCTGTGACGGTGAGCAGCTGAGTGTGTCTGACGTTCCGCGTCACGCTGTTACAGATCACTGTGACGGTGAGCCGGTCGTTTGTCGAGTACCTGAAGACGGAGCCGCTGGTGTTCGAGGTGTTCGGCCACTACCAGCAGCACCCGCTGCACAACGACTCGCGCATGGACTCCTGCCTGTGAGTAAAGGGGAGGGGAAGCTGAGGATGTGGGTCGTGTTTCGGTTAGTGTCTGCGTGAAAATACTGAAAAACTGGCCTGCCGAAGTTCCCCGCCGCTAAGTGCCAACCTCGCCGTGACTCCCCCTCCCCCCCCCCCCGCCGACCGCCGCCACTGACCATCCCCCATCAGCCAGCCGGTGCGCCCTGACCGCCCTGTCCGTGGCTGACTCCCCTGTGCCGGTCGCTGACTGTCCGTCTGTCTCTCTGTCCGTCAGACGTCCGCCGCCACGTCGGCTGCAGCCGCTGGCCATTCCCATCAGCCAGAGACAGACAGAGATCAACTGGAAGGACGTCAGGGAACTGGTGGTCGGTGAGTGGTGGGGAAAAGGGGATAGAGACAGAGACAGAGACAGAGACAGAGATAGAGATCAACTGGAAGGACGTCAGGGAACTGGTGGTCGGTGAGTGGTGGGAAGAGGGGGATAGAGACAGAGACAGAGACAGAGACAGAGACAGACAGAGATCAATTGGAAGGACGTCAGGGAACTGGTGGTCGGTGGGTGGTGGGGAGAAGGGGATAGAGACAGAGACAGAGACAGAGACAGACAGAGATCAACTGGAAGGACGTCAGGGAACTGGTGGTCGGTGGGTAGTGGGGAGAAGGGGATAGAGACAGATACAGAGACAGACAGAGACAGAGACAGACAGAGATCAGCTGGAAGGACGTCAGGGAACTGGTGGTCGGTGAGTGGTGGGGAGAAGGGGACAGAGACAGAGACAGACAGAGATCAACTGGAAGGACGTCAGGGAACTGGTGGTCGGTGGGTAGTGGGGAGAAGGGGATAGAGACAAAGACAGAGACAGACATAGATCAACTGGAAGGACGTCAGGGAACTGGTGGTCGGTGAGTGGTGGGGAGAAGGTGAGAGAGATAGAGACAGAGACAGACAGAGATCAACTGGAAGGACGTCAGGGAACTGGTGGTCGGTGAGTGGTGGGGAGAAGGGGATAGAGACAGAGACAGAGACAGAGACAGAGACAGAGACAGACAGAGATCAACTGGAAGGACGTCAGGGAACTGGTGGTCGGTGAGTGGTGGGGAGAAGGGGATAGAGATAGAGACAGAGACAGAGACAGACAGAGATCAACTGGAAGGACGTCAGGGAACTGGTGGTCGGTGAGTGGTGGGGAGAAGGGGATAGAGATAGAGACAGAGACAGAGACAGACAGAGATCAACTGGAAGGACGTCAGGGAACTGGTGGTCGGTGAGTGGTGGGGAGAAGGTGAAAGAGATAGAGACAGAGACAGACAGAGATCAACTGGAAGGATGTCAGGGAACTGGTGGTTGGTGAGTGGTGGGGAGAGGGTGAGAGAGACAGAGACAGAGACAGACAGAGATCAACTGGAAGGACGTCAGGGAACTGGTGGTCGGTGGGTAGTGGGGAGAAGGGGATAGAGACAGATACAGAGACAGACAGAGATCAACTGGAAGGACGTCAGGGAACTGGTGGTCGGTGAGTGGTGGGGAGAAGGAGATAGAGACAGAGACAGAGATCAACTGGAAGGACGTCAGGGAACTGGTGGTCGGTGAGTGGTGGGGAGAAGGGATAGAGATAGAGACAGAGACAGAGACAGAGACAGACATAGATCAACTGGAAGGACGTCAGGGAACTGGTGGTCGGTGAGTGGTGGGGAGAAGGGGATAGAGATAGAGACAGAGACAGAGACAGAGATCAACTGGAAGGACGTCAGGGAACTGGTGGTCGGTGAGTGGTGGGAAAGGGGATAGAGACAGAGACAGACAGAGACAGACAGAGATCAACTGGAAGGATGTCAGGGAACTGGTGGTCGGTGAGTGGTGGGGAGAAGGTGAGAGAGACAGAGACAGAGACAGACAGAGATCAACTGGAGGGACGTCAGGGAACTGGTGGTCGGTGAGTGGTGGGGAGAAGGGGATAGAGACAGAGACAGAGACAGAGACAGAGATCAACTGGAAGGACGTCAGGGAACTGGTGGTCGGTGAGTGGTGGGAAAGGGGATAGAGACAGAGACAGACAGAGACAGACAGAGATCAACTGGAAGGACGTCAGGGAACTGGTGGTCGGTGAGTGGTGGGGAAAAGGGGATAGAGATAGAGACAGAGACAGAGACAGACAGAGATCAACTGGAAGGACGTCAGGGAACTGGTGGTCGGTGAGTGGTGGGGAGAAGGTGAGAGAGATAGAGACAGAGACAGACAGAGATCAACTGGAAGGACGTCAGGGAACTGGTGGTTGGTCAGTGGTGGGGAGAAGAGGATAGAGACAGAGACAGAGACAGAGACAGACATAGATCAACTGGAAGGACGTCAGGGAACTGGTGGTCGGTGAGTGGTGGGGAGAAGGGGATAGAGACAGAGACAGAGACAGAGACAGACATAGATCAACTGGAAGGACGTCAGGGAACTGGTGGTTGGTGAGTGGTGGGAAGAAGGGGATAGAGACAGAGACAGAGACAGACAGAGATCAACTGGAAGGACGTCAGGGAACTGGTGGTCGGTGAGTGGTGGGGTGAAGGGGATAGAGACAGAGACAGAGACAGACAGAGATCAACTGGAAGGACGTCAGGCCGCAGTGGCGTACGCACATACAGGACATTCCGTGCATGCCCTGTCCCTTTGGCTCATCGTCCCCGGCGCCCTCAGTGACTGGCGCCCTTCTGTCCAGTGTTGGCGCTCCTCCAGTCGATAGCGGCGCGCTTCTAGTTGATGGCGAAGCCCCTCTGTCCAGTATTGGCGCTCCTCTGGTGATAGTGGCGCCCTCCTAGACGATATGGTGGGCCGGTGGCGCCCCTTTGTCCAGTATTGGCGCCCCTCCAATCGATAGCGTCGCGCTCCTAGATGATGGTGGGTGGCGCCCCTCTGTCCAGTATGTCAGTTATGTTCGTTCCGCACGTGTACGAACATAACTGACACATTCAAGTTTCAGATATGTGGCGCCCTCATTGTTGTTGGCGCCCTCCTTGATTGGCGCCCTCTCGTCCAATGCCCTGGTCCTTCGCAAATTCCTGGGTACGCCACTGCGTCAGGGAACTGGTGGTCGGTAAGTGGTGGGGAGAAGGGGATAGAGACAGAGACAGAGACGGAGACAGACAGAGATCAACTGGAAGGACGTCAGGGAACTGGTGGTCGGTGAGTGATGGGGAGAAGGGGATAGAGACAGAGACAGACAGAGATCAACTGGAAGGACGTCAGAGAACTGGTGGTCGGTGAGTGGTGGGGAGAAGGGGATAGAGACAGAGACAGAGACAGAGACAGAGATCAACTGGAAGGACGTCAGGGAACTGGTGGTCGGTGAGTGGTGGGGAGAAGGGGATAGAGATAGAGACAGAGACAGAGACAGACAGAGATCAACTGGAAGGACGTCAGGGAACTGGTGGTCGGTGAGTGGTGGGGAGAAGGGGATAGAGACAGAGACAGACAGAGATCAACTGGAAGGACGTCAGGGAACTGGTGGTCGGTGAGTGGTACGGGGGTGGGGGAGGAGGGATGTGGCCAGGGAGGAAGGCTAGGATACTGGTGTGATATGGAACTGAGGCCAGGTCGGCTCTCAGGTGGTTATGGGGGATGGGGCTAACTGCGAAGGACATTATGTCACTGAGGAGACTATGTGATGAGGTGAAAGCTCTGGTGTGTTAGCAGATGTTGTCCCTCTGGTTTCTCTCACGCTTTGCGCTATACGGCCCTCGTGTGATGCGATCATCAGTATAACCTCCCCTCCCCGTGTGTGTATGATGCAGGCCGTATCCGCAACACGGTGGAGTTTGAGGAGGAGGACGAGAACGACACGAGCGTGCTCTCGCTGGGCCTGTTCCCCGGCGAGTACATCGAGTACGCAGGTCAGTCATTTAGGGTTATTTAGGGTTCACACTGACAGGAGGTACATGTCAGTCTCGGGTGCCGATCAACAACGGGTACGTCGAGTACGCAGGTCAGTCTTTGGTACCGTATGTACGGGTCGGTAGCGGGTAAAGGTCAGTTGTAAGGGTACGTTGAGTACGCAGGTCAGTCTTGACTCCCGGGTACATCGAGTATAACGCAGGTCAATAGCTGTTACATACATGGAGTGCGTATGACAACTGTCATGGCCCTGCCCGATAGGCTTACCACGACGATTTATTGTGTTGCTGTGGTGGCTCATCGGAGAGACGACTGTTGCTCTAGTGTCACATCGGAATGTTTCGTCTTACTTGGGCTTCGTCCCCCGGTGGTTTGGAGCGTTACTCTGGTGCTGCCGTTTTGTGTTATTTTCTAGAAAAAAAAAATCAATAGTTTCCCCCAGCGGCAGGGATCGATGTTTGGAGTGGTCAATGTCTATGAATCCGCGGGGTATCTTAGTGTCAAGTTATTATATAATTACTATGTTACTAACCAGTGTCGCAAAATTTATTGATTTGGGTGGGACACGACATCCAAATAAAAATCATTTTACACTCTCACCTCCAGTTTTAAAGAACAATTTTCCACTCGCAGGTTTACCGACAGAAGCATTTGCGTGGCTGACCGTTTTACATCCTACACTTTCCACTTTTGTGTAGAAATCAGTGTTATTGGTCTTTTCCCACTGTGTTTGGGCCTTATCTGTCCGGCGGTTTTCCACTCCCAGCCTCCTTTTTGGAGAGATATTTCCCCTCCGACACCCAAGCCAACTTACAATTTTGGGACACTGTTACTAACCGTTCATCTAATAGGCAGAGAGCTATATTAGTCTTCGACGCAATATGTAAACCACTCCCTGAAGGTCGGTGACGTGTTGATGCACAGCTCCGTCGTGCAAATACACACATTGGATTGAATTTAGCAACGTAAAAGTCCAGGACAGCGGCCCTTCCGTATGTGTATGTGTGCTAGACCGCGCGTGGCTAACCGGGTGACCCCACCCGTCTGACCCGACCCCGCTGTCCGGCAGGCGACTCTCGGACCATCTTCCGGTTCGAGGCGGCCTGGGACTCGTCTCTGCACAACTCTGTGCTGTTGAACCGGGTGACGCCGTACAGAGAGGTGGTCTACATGACCATATCAGCCTACCTGGAGGTGAGGGCAGTCGCGGCCATGGGAGGGAGCCGCAGGTGCAACTGGTACCGTGGGGCATCGTATATGGGAGATATGGTTTTGTTGCTGGGGATTTTTATTGTTCTGCATTTTATTATTGTTTTATAATGGCTGAGAGTGATGGATTTATGATAGATGCCTAGAAATTGAGCTTTTTGCAAAACATATATAATTTTGGAGTTAGACTAGAGATCACATGGCCAATGACCTCACTGCCGCCATGCCAGTTTTTTTTTTGCGATTCCACATTGTAAATGTTGGTACATGCACGAAGTCGTCACTCCTGAGTCCTGACTGTCCCCTCTCTATCAGGTGGCCAACTGCGCTCAGCCGGCCATCATCACCAAGAACCTGTGTATGACCATCTACGGTCGTGAGGCGCGCACGGCGCCGCGCACCTTCCGCCGGCTGTTCCTGGGCGGCCTGCGGACCAGCGACGCCAACCGGCTGACGGGCGTCTACGAGCTCAGCCTGCGCCGCGCCGCCGACGGCGCCGGTCAGACGGGGTGGAGGGGAGCGGTGGGGTTTGAAGACAGGAAGGGAAGGGGAGAAACCGTATGAGACGGAGTGCGAAATGTCCGCAAGGGTTGAGAGAGGAAAGGTCTTCGTAGGGCCAGGCCAGGTTTTCGGGGATGGAGGGTCTTGCTGCCTGAAACTTCTTTTATTGCTGAGATGTCCCGAAGGCCAAACTAATCCGAGGTCGTGTTTTCCAGGTTAGAAGGTAATGTGCTGCTTCTGATTAGTGTTCCTATCTGGGGGACAGCTACCACTATGCATAACGACATGAGACTGTCAGACAGGAGGTCATGAAAAGAAAATCTTCTTAAGACAATCATACATAAACTTCTTTATTATCTTCACGGTAGTTTTCGCTATTTGTTGACGGGAAATGTATGCTGTATATGCGTGCCAGCCGCCGTCAGCGGTGACCTTTGCTGACGCACCCCTCTTCATCCACAGGCGCCAGCCGTCGTCAGCGGCGCGTGCTGGACACGAGCGTGCAGTACGTGCGCGGCGAGGAGAACCTGGAGGGCTGGCGGCCGCGCGGCGACAGCCTGCTCTTCGAGCACCAGTGGGAGCTGGAGAAGCTGACGCGGCTGCAGGAGGTCGGCAGGATCAGACACCTGCTGCTGCTCCGGGAGAAACTCGGCCTCGACCGACTGCCCTGTCTCGGACACGAGTTTAGCAAGTCCGAGAAGGTAGGCACGCGACCGTACCGAGGGTCTTAACGTGCAGTGGAGCGACTCAGTTGAATTCAGTTTCAAATAATGCTGGGTATTTGAGGGTGTCCTCGTTAAACGTCCAACGCAGGAACATTTCTATCCGAACGGACTTTGAAAATTCTGAAAATTTTGTTTCGAGACGAATAAATGACACTTCTCTGTTTTATGGTACTACCAGAAGTCAAGTGCAAATAATTAACAAGATGAAAAAAATGCATTCCTATTGTTGTCGCAAGCCTGGTTTCTGTTGTTTCCCGTCACTCTCCGGCCGCCACTCTCCCTCCTCCAGGCGTCAGAACTTTTGTCTGTCAGACGTCTGACCGCCACCCTCTCCCTGTCAGGACGTGTGTAACCAGGTGGCCAAGGCGAGCAGCGAAGGCCGGCTGACATCTGTGACCGCCCCTCCGGCCCACACCCCTCCCGAGGACGTGTACGAGCCCTGGCAGATGACGGAGCGGGAGCGGTACATCGCCTCCAAATACGTCGGACTCATACTGGGCCACAGCGTGCAGGTAGGCTGGGAAAGGGGCCGCCGAGGTGGGGTCGGGGGTGTCCCGCGCCACACTTCAGCGAGGAGACAGGATGGGGGCGGTCTACGTCTAACCGGCAGACGGACGGATGAGAACAATGAAGTGTTGATTGCTTAGACACGAGTTTGTGTTAGGGCCGTGTCGGTGACCGACCCGAGTCCAGAGTATATTATTAGTACTTAGTAGTCCAGTGCGAAATATTTAATGTTACGAACTATATTTATGCATATTACTGGCCACCTGATGGACTGCAGGACCTCGAGCTGCAGGCCGGTGGTATGTTGTGACTGTCAGGGCCAGCCGGGCGGTATGTACCCTGTTTGTTGACGTTCTCTGTGTCGGATCGCCCACCGTCGCTCAGTGTCCCCGCTGTGTGTTACAGACGCTGCCCAGCCACCCGCCGGTGACCTCGGTGGAGCCGCCGACCTCGCCGGTCGCCGGCGAGCTCCTCTCTCCAGACAAGCCGTGAGTGCTGCAGGCTGCTCAGGGGTCACGGGGTACGGACATAGGCACCGGCCGGGGCGATGGCTGGGACGGTAATATCCAGTATACACTGGTATTGGTAGTGGCAGAGCCGGATGAACTGGAGGAAAAACAACATAACTCGTTGAGAATTGACATATTTTTGCCGTCTCGCGTTCAAAGAGGAAATAATTGCGTGCATCGATGCGGGGTGCACGCCCTGCGCATTGCGCAAACGCTCGGGCTTGTTGCAATTTTTATCGGTCGGCGCGAAGAATGATACTGGTCCGGTCTTAAACTTCCTGGGGTAAGAACTTAGAAGTATTGGGCGCCCTTTTCCGTTTCGCTCGGGCTCTAGTTGTTCACTAGTAATGACCCTCTTTGCTAGCAAATAGCAAATGCCCAAAAATGTGTAGCTTAGCTTGGATAATTATTTTTCAGCTTCCTGACATGGACATTGTTATATTCGCCGCAGTAATGTTGCATATTTTCTGACGACTTATTAGAGATATTATTGATAACGTATCGTTGGACATCTTTCCCACTTGCCGACGCCCCTACCTCCGTGTCTCCCTGCCAGGCTGTGGAGCGGGGAGCGGCCCAACACTCTGGCCACCGACGGCCCGCTGCGCCGGCCTGCCGGCTCGCCGCTGCCCTCGCCCGGATCGCCGATGGTGCTGGCCGGCGCCGAGCGGCCGGCGGCGCCCCAGTTCTGCGCAGAGCTCGAGGAGATCCGCGTCTCGCCGGCCGTCAGCCGGCGCGGCCTGCTGCAGGTCTACGAGGAGCAGACGCAGACCTGGCTCAAACGCTGGCTGGTGAGGCGGCGCGGGGTGCGAGGAGGGCACAGGCTAGCACAACCGGTTCCTGGACAACATATGCCTAGTTCATTGCTTTAAAATCAACCACGGGAAGCCACAAATGTTTCAAGAAATTTACCTTGCCCAGTTTACCTTGCAGTCTGCGTTTGTGATAAAAGAATTATGCATTGCAGCAATCGCAGCTCCCATTCACTTTTCAGGTTCCATTGTGCTATTTTGGCGTTCTGTGATGCTGTGGACGTACTAACCGACCCCTTTTCCCATGCGTCAGGTGGTGCGGCGGCCGTACGTGTTCCTGTTCCGTGACGCCAAGGACCCGGTGGAGCGCGGGGTCATCAACCTGGCCACGGCGCAGATCCAGTTCAGCGAGGACCAGCAGGACGACGTGCCCAACTCCTTCAGGTACGCAGTTGTCTTGCCGTCTCGTTCCTACTACGACGAAATACCATAGTGCTCTTTGTACTTTGTAGTGTTTGAAACGCCGTGTTACAACATGCCTGAAGCGCGCAAGATGTGAGCACTCAAAGCATCTTTTAAACAGTAATATGATTAGAGGATTCAAGAGTTCATGGTTGGTAGGAACTTTAAATATAATTGCAGAAGTTGGACCTGTTGTTCCGTAATTCTTTTCAGCATAGTTTAAGATTCATACCGGTGAAGTTGATCCCACGTTCCGTGTACCGTCAGGGTGTCGACGCAGCACCGGCAGTACCTGCTGCAGGCGGTCGGCAAGGACCCGGTCCGGGAGCTCTACGAGTGGCTGTACGCCATGAACCCGCTGCTGGCCGGGCAGATCAGGTGAGGATACTGAGAAGCTGGGATAGAACATCAGGATGAGACATGCATGGAGACATCTGTATTGAGTAATTAATTATTACCCGTTATGGAAGCTTGCACGACTTCTTCATTGACCACGCCGTGTTCGAGAGGTTGTGTTACCTTCTGTGTGCTAGTAAGCCAATATATTATAGATGCTTCTAATGTGCATACCCAGGGAGCCAGTGAGCTTATTCACACTGGTTTTTCGCAGGTCCAAGCAGGGCCGTCGACGCCGGATCTCCGGCAGTCGTAACTCCATCCTGGACTCCCAATGAGACGAGCTCAGCGCCGGCGCCCTGCCCGAGTGCGCGGTCGCCTAGTGCGGCCTGCCGCCGGCCGTCTGTCGCGGCCCGCCGCCAGCCGCCGCTCCGTCTCACTCGCTTCGTCCGATCTCCCCAGAGCTTTATTTGCCGGCTGACGCGATGCGTGTCGGTCTCAGAAACTGGCGCCCAACGTGGGGCCGTCGTTTGGTTGTGTTTCGCTGTGTTTTGCGGTGTGGACGGCGGTCCAGGTGCTAATACGTGGCGCGGCGCTGAGCTCTGATATCTCCCTAGAGTATGGTAGTGCTGGCAGTGATGAAGATAGACAATACAATGAGGCTGGAACAGGGCCCTCGCTTAGGTCCTGTGCTATTGCCAACTATTCGAAGGCACGATCCACCCGACTCGTGTGATGCGAGACGCGGTTTGACCGCGGCGACTCTCGAGACTCTGAATGAATGTAGACTTCTAGACGCCTCTCTGCTAATGTGATCTGCTTAGTGAAACTTGGAAACTGCACTAGGTTAAATTAGCCTTGGTGAGATAGATGCGAGAGATGTGAACTATTCACTATGGTATCATGTGTACTTTTGAACAATATTTATCTGACTTATGTTAGTCAATGCCGAAGTATTTGAATATCTATATTGAAGTGGTAAAATGGACGAAACTAGTGTTATTTATAGCTTTAACTGTTGTTACGTTTTACGACCTTATGCGTTCAGGTTTTTTGTATATTTTATCATGTGAGCGTTTCGTTTTGATGCTTTTGTCCTACTACTTATGCGTTATGATTGATTATCCATTAGGTAGTGCTGGTCAATAGCTTATATAAACAGGCGTATTATCGCTGTCTTTCAGTTGCACCCTGGTCTTGAAGCAATCGTTTTACACGAGCATGCAGTGCGGAGGTCTCTGGGGTGACTACCAGAGCTGGGCCTGTTCAGGCCGGAATAGGGTCCGGATGAGGGCGGTGTCCGCCCACCCGGAGCGCGCGGGACCGCGGGGCTTACGCTCTGTCCTCGGTGTATGTCATTGTTGCCGACCCGGCGGCGGCAATCCCTGCTGGAATACACGGCTTCTCGACGTGACCTGTGATCTCAGAATGGGGCAGAGAGGGAGAGGTAGCGGCGGTAGGTCGGGGTAGGGCGGAGCGGATGACTGCTGCGCAGCGGCATTACCAAGATGCGGGTCGTGGCGGAACACACTCTCGTGAGCGATCTCGACTTCTCCATCTGGACGGGGCGAACCTTGTTTTGATGTAGGCAAGCCATCATTATTCACGGATTTGATTATTCCTTTGATATTGCTAAAATTCATAAGTTGCGAGCCATAGGTTACAACGTTTTCAGTTCAATTGAGATGACTTTTTTACCAAATGATTATCGCCGATTACGCCACACCTTCACCAATGACTGACCATATATGCCGCCACGGTTTTAATTGGATTTTCGTCACTCGTGCATGGCGCATGTGATGCGTGTTTATGCATGCATTGACCCATGGCATGCGTTTAGTAATGCGGTATAAATGGCTAAAACACCGTTTCTGGCGATTGGCGACTGTCATGCAACGAAACTGGACATAAATTCAACGATGCATATATTATTCTCATTGTATAGGGTTGTACTAAAGATATGTTCTTTATGCACTATACAGTATAAAGGCATATACAATATCAAATATACAGGTGCACGGAATAAGGGTGCACTACTGATAGGTATGTAGTTGTGTATGTACATGGCACATACGGATCGTTCCATCAGTACATCTCGTAAGTCTTTCGGCCAGGTCATCAGCTTCTAGTCGACACACGATTCCCCACAGTCACAGCACAGTGTACACACGCCAAGTGCACGTCAAGGTAAATGGTAAACACTGATGAATACAATTACACATATTAACATACATTCAGCTGCAATAAAACAGGGTCAAGCCCTGCCTCAGTCGCCATCTCTGGTTTCCCCTCAAAACGTGAATAGCCATCGACTCGTTTTGGTTCAAATGCACACCTCTCCATCTCGTCCTTCGGTCTCGGTCGTCACCTACAGCTCAGAGTGCCTCATTCGACAGTCGCCGCCGTCCCGTCCCTGGTGCCCGGCCGCCGAGCCGCCCTCCCCCTCCCAGGGCCGCGCGAATCGTGTGGGCTCGCGCAGCGCGGCGCCGGCAGCGTTCACCACAAACACGGCGGCGGCGAGGGCGCGGTGCACGCGCCGCCACGGCTCGGCCTGGTGCGGCTGGAGGCGCGCCGCCGCCAGCGTCTCGGCCACGTCCGGGAACAGCAGGCCGTTGTACTCGTGGTCGGGATCGGTGCCGAACACGGCGTTACTGCGCGGACGGCGGGGCGTCAGACAACGGGAGCAGGGCCGGCTCAGAGAGAGCGTGAGTAGATCGGGGAGCAGGGGCCACAGTGGAAGCTCCGAGAGCTATGTTTGTGGGTGTTTTGAACTAAGGAGTAAATTCAAGGGCTCCGCCACGGACTTTTGGTTGGGGGGGGACGGTCTGCTCTTCGCCCATCGCCCTAGTGTCTCCTCTAAACCTAGGGTACCCCCAAATCCAGTTTTCTCATCGGATTTAGGCCACATGTTTTTCGTCATAGCCCTGATACGATGATTTTTAACTAAAAAAAATAATAATAGAGAAATGATAGGCCATCTGACCTATGCAATATTACCCAATATTAGATTGCACCTTTATGATATTGACACATCAGACAGAAAAAAAACTTGAAAAACAAACTTCAATTTTTTAATGGTATCTGGATCATAGTTTCGCGCTGAATCTGAATCCATTTTTAGCATTTGGCGAAGGTCGGGTCAGTTTAGGTGAGATCAACAAGTGCGTGTCCCGCCGGCTATCCGATACTACCCACGCGTCATCTCGTCTCCCTCTGTATAACTCTCTCTCTCCCATCACCCTCACCAGACGAGGACGGCCTGGGGTGCTCCTCTGTTGTCCGATACTACCCGCACATCACCTCGTCTCCCTCTGTACAACTCTCCCTCCCCTCCCCTCTCTCATACGAGGACGGGTTGGAGTGCTCCTCTGTTGTTTGATACTACCCACACGTCACCTCGTCTCCCTCTGTACAACTCTCCCTCCCCTCCCCCCGCTGCAGACGAGGACGGTCTGGAATGCTCCTCTGGTGTGCGCCAGTCGGCCCGCATCACCTTCAGCGACGACCAGCTGGCAGCGCGGCCGGCCGGCGCGCGCGGACCGCCGCCACTAGGAGAGGACGCGTCCGTAGAGGCCGGCGCGCTCACACGTGAGTCCAGGCGACAGTACGCTCACTTTCTGTCATCCTTGCGCTGGCAAGGCTCAGAAACCTTACGGAGCTCGTTTTTTTTCCTGCCGAAGCTGGTTACCTATCCGTGTTTATGCCTGCTGAAATGAGTACGCCCATTCAACTCACAAAATTTTGTTTGCAATGACTAGGTGACAATGCGCCCTTAGAACCAATGGAGAGGCTGCACTGCATAAGCAGACTCTACCGCCAATTACTATGTTGGTCACAAGTCACAACGCCTACTTAACCCTGACCTTCTTTATCAGGAGACGGTGAGACGGACGCGGACAGCGGTCGCGGCGACTCTGAGAAGGAGGCCGAGGAGCAGCTGCCGGCCCACCTGACGCCCGGCGCCGAGTTCACCTTCCGTGTCACCGTCCTGCAGGGCATGGGCATGCAGAGCGACTACTCGGACGTCTTCTGCCAGTTCAAGTGGGTAGCGCGTGGCGGAGAGGGCGTTTGAGTAGAGAGGGGGAGTACGTGTAGAAACGGTAGAGATAGCCAATTGTAAATAATATTGTGAGGATTGCCGACACCACCTATAATCTACATGCCATCTATATAGCATCTAGCTACTAGCTATCATTGATAGCAAAGAGCTGCTTCAGTGATAAATAGAGGCTTTTTATTGTGTTATCTATGCAGCTTCATTCTCCACATGTGATGTAACGGACGTTTAATGAAGTCGTGATACCGCTTTTGACCGATGTTTAACCCGCATCCCCTTCCATCCCGTCCGCAGGTTCCGACATCGCGATGACGAGGCGTTCTCGACGGAGCCCATCAAAAACTCCGGGGCGGCGCCCATCGGCTTCTATCACGTCCAGAACGTAAGTACCAAATCTGGCCCTGTGGCTGGGAGAGATGTGTCTGTACAGAGGATTATGCTTGAGTGTTCGTAAGGGGCTTTCGACCTGGTCGAACAGAGTATCCCATTCCGGTAATACTAATGACCCGAGGGATGTATCTGGCTGTGGCCAGAAGTTTGTGTGTTTGGCTGGTCGACGGAACAATGCTGTGACGGTGAGCAGCTGAGTGTGTCTGACGTTCCGCGTCACGCTGTTACAGATCACTGTGACGGTGAGCCGGTCGTTTGTCGAGTACCTGAAGACGGAGCCGCTGGTGTTCGAGGTGTTCGGCCACTACCAGCAGCACCCGCTGCACAACGACTCGCGCATGGACTCCTGCCTGTGAGTAAAGGGGAGGGGAAGCTGAGGATGTGGGTCGTGTTTCGGTTAGTGTCTGCGTGAAAATACTGAAAAACTGGCCTGCCGAAGTTCCCCGCCGCTAAGTGCCAACCTCGCCGTGACTCCCCCTCCCCCCCCCCGCCGACCGCCGCCACTGACCATCCCCCATCAGCCAGCCGGTGCGCCCTGACCGCCCTGTCCGTGGCTGACTCCCCTGTGCCGGTCGCTGACTGTCCGTCTGTCTCTCTGTCCGTCAGACGTCCGCCGCCACGTCGGCTGCAGCCGCTGGCCATTCCCATCAGCCAGCCGGTGCGCTCGTCCAAGTTCGGTCCGCTGCAGCAGCCGTGCTCCGCCCACGTGCACGCCCGACACGACATCCTCGTCTGGTTCGAGATCTGCGAGCTCGGTGAGCGCAGACAGGCGGGGCTGAGGGCGGGCAGAGCGGCCGGGCGGAACTGGGGCGGGACTGAGGGCGGGGAGGGCGGCTGGGCGGGACTGAGGGTGGGACTGAGGGCGGGGAGGGCGACCGGGCGGGACTGAGGGCGGGGAGAGCGGCTAGGCGGGACTGGGGGCCGGGAGGGGTCGATGGGTGCTGCCGGGCGGGAATGAGGGTGGTGAGGGTCGGTTGGTGGCGGCTCCCAATATAACTTTCTGCATTTTACTGTGCAAACCCACAGGATTCACATTAGGCGGTGTTCTTCTAATGCTCTTTTGAACTTTGATATAATTGGATTTCGTATTGGTGTGTGTCACAATAAGTTTTGCAGTACAATCTATTTCCGAAAGTCGCAATAAACTTTGCAGCACAATATATTTCCGAAAGTCGCAATAAACTTTGCAGCACAATCTATTTCCGAAAACATACAGTATTCATGCGCCTTGTTGACTTTAATTAGCCACTCCGTCGTAATAAGGTCATAAATTGTGTTGGCTTACGGTCGTTAATTCAGCCGGATCGCCTCACAATCTGAACTTGGAACGTTGCACTGAGCTGACGTCAATATGGCCATTGCCCCAGTAATGGGTAACTGGTGACATTCTGCTGCCCACTTTACTTCACGTCTTCATGGGCTTCAAATTTTGTTATGTATAACAAAATTTGTATTGTAATATGTAACATATTGTATACAATATTTCGAGTTCATACCTCGCATGGCACTGCAATGTCGCATACAGACCGCATTGTCAAAGTCGACTTCGATCATCTTGACCTTCTGTCATTGATATCCAGTGGTCGTGTAGCATAATCTATTTAGGTCGCTGTATCGGCGTCGGTATCACTTCAGTATTCTGTGGCGGGCCTCTCCATGATCCATGACCTCTCCGTCTCCCTCAGCACCTAGTGGGGAGTATGTGCCAGCGTTGGTGGAGCACCAGAGCGGGCTGACCTGTGACCTCTGTATTCTGTGACCTGTGACCCTTCTATCTTTACAGCACCGAGCGGAGAGTACGTACCGGCCGTGGTGGAGCATCAGGACGAGCTGTCCTGTGACCTCTGTGACCCGTGACATCCCTGTGACCTGTTAACCCTCTGCCCCCCTTCCCCTCTCAGCCCCGAGTGGGGAGTACGTGCCGGCCGTGGTAGAGCACCAGGACGAGCTGCACTGTAACCGATGTGACCTCCCTGTGACATCTAGTCCCTCGGTTCCCTCCAGCACCCAGTGGGGAGTACGTGCCGGCCGTGGTAGAGCACCAGGACGAGCTGCCGACGGGCGGTCAGTTTCTGCTGCACCAGGGCATCCAGCGCCGGCTGAGAGTCACCGTGGTGCACGAGCGAAGCGCAGAGATCAACTGGAAGGACGTCAGGGAACTGGTGGTCGGTGAGTGGTGGGGAGAAGGGGACAGAGACAGAGACAGACAGAGATCAACTGGAAGGACGTCAGGGAACTGGTGGTCGGTGAGTGGTGGGGAGAAGGGATAGAGACAGAGACAGAGACAGAGACAGAGACAGAGACAGAGACAGACAGAGATCAACTGGAAGGACGTCAGGGAACTGGTGGTCGGTGAGTGGTGGGGAAAAGGGGATAGAGACAGAGACAGAGACAGAGACAGAGATAGAGATCAACTGGAAGGACGTCAGGGAACTGGTGGTCGGTGAGTGGTGGGAAGAGGGGGATAGAGACAGAGACAGAGACAGAGACAGAGACAGACAGAGATCAATTGGAAGGACGTCAGGGAACTGGTGGTCGGTGGGTGGTGGGGAGAAGGGGATAGAGACAGAGACAGAGACAGAGACAGACAGAGATCAACTGGAAGGACGTCAGGGAACTGGTGGTCGGTGGGTAGTGGGGAGAAGGGGATAGAGACAGATACAGAGACAGACAGAGACAGAGACAGACAGAGATCAGCTGGAAGGACGTCAGGGAACTGGTGGTCGGTGAGTGGTGGGGAGAAGGGGACAGAGACAGAGACAGACAGAGATCAACTGGAAGGACGTCAGGGAACTGGTGGTCGGTGGGTAGTGGGGAGAAGGGGATAGAGACAAAGACAGAGACAGACATAGATCAACTGGAAGGACGTCAGGGAACTGGTGGTCGGTGAGTGGTGGGGAGAAGGTGAGAGAGATAGAGACAGAGACAGACAGAGATCAACTGGAAGGACGTCAGGGAACTGGTGGTCGGTGAGTGGTGGGGAGAAGGGGATAGAGACAGAGACAGAGACAGAGACAGAGACAGAGACAGAGACAGACAGAGATCAACTGGAAGGACGTCAGGGAACTGGTGGTCGGTGAGTGGTGGGGAGAAGGGGATAGAGATAGAGACAGAGACAGAGACAGACAGAGATCAACTGGAAGGACGTCAGGGAACTGGTGGTCGGTGAGTGGTGGGGAGAAGGGGATAGAGATAGAGACAGAGACAGAGACAGACAGAGATCAACTGGAAGGACGTCAGGGAACTGGTGGTCGGTGAGTGGTGGGGAGAAGGTGAAAGAGATAGAGACAGAGACAGACAGAGATCAACTGGAAGGATGTCAGGGAACTGGTGGTTGGTGAGTGGTGGGGAGAGGGTGAGAGAGACAGAGACAGAGACAGACAGAGATCAACTGGAAGGACGTCAGGGAACTGGTGGTCGGTGGGTAGTGGGGAGAAGGGGATAGAGACAGATACAGAGACAGACAGAGATCAACTGGAAGGACGTCAGGGAACTGGTGGTCGGTGAGTGGTGGGGAGAAGGAGATAGAGACAGAGACAGAGATCAACTGGAAGGACGTCAGGGAACTGGTGGTCGGTGAGTGGTGGGGAGAAGGGATAGAGATAGAGACAGAGACAGAGACAGAGACAGACATAGATCAACTGGAAGGACGTCAGGGAACTGGTGGTCGGTGAGTGGTGGGGAGAAGGGGATAGAGATAGAGACAGAGACAGAGACAGAGATCAACTGGAAGGACGTCAGGGAACTGGTGGTCGGTGAGTGGTGGGAAAGGGGATAGAGACAGAGACAGACAGAGACAGACAGAGACAGACAGAGATCAACTGGAAGGATGTCAGGGAACTGGTGGTCGGTGAGTGGTGGGGAGAAGGTGAGAGAGACAGAGACAGAGACAGACAGAGATCAACTGGAGGGACGTCAGGGAACTGGTGGTCGGTGAGTGGTGGGGAGAAGGGGATAGAGACAGAGACAGAGACAGAGACAGAGATCAACTGGAAGGACGTCAGGGAACTGGTGGTCGGTGAGTGGTGGGAAAGGGGATAGAGACAGAGACAGACAGAGACAGACAGAGATCAACTGGAAGGACGTCAGGGAACTGGTGGTCGGTGAGTGGTGGGGAAAAGGGGATAGAGATAGAGACAGAGACAGAGACAGACAGAGATCAACTGGAAGGACGTCAGGGAACTGGTGGTCGGTGAGTGGTGGGGAGAAGGTGAGAGAGATAGAGACAGAGACAGACAGAGATCAACTGGAAGGACGTCAGGGAACTGGTGGTTGGTCAGTGGTGGGGAGAAGAGGATAGAGACAGAGACAGAGACAGAGACAGACATAGATCAACTGGAAGGACGTCAGGGAACTGGTGGTCGGTGAGTGGTGGGGAGAAGGGGATAGAGACAGAGACAGAGACAGAGACAGACATAGATCAACTGGAAGGACGTCAGGGAACTGGTGGTTGGTGAGTGGTGGGAAGAAGGGGATAGAGACAGAGACAGAGACAGACAGAGATCAACTGGAAGGACGTCAGGGAACTGGTGGTCGGTGAGTGGTGGGGTGAAGGGGATAGAGACAGAGACAGAGACAGACAGAGATCAACTGGAAGGACGTCAGGCCGCAGTGGCGTACGCACATACAGGACATTCCGTGCATGCCCTGTCCCTTTGGCTCATCGTCCCCGGCGCCCTCAGTGACTGGCGCCCTTCTGTCCAGTGTTGGCGCTCCTCCAGTCGATAGCGGCGCGCTTCTAGTTGATGGCGAAGCCCCTCTGTCCAGTATTGGCGCTCCTCTGGTGATAGTGGCGCCCTCCTAGACGATATGGTGGGCCGGTGGCGCCCCTTTGTCCAGTATTGGCGCCCCTCCAATCGATAGCGTCGCGCTCCTAGATGATGGTGGGTGGCGCCCCTCTGTCCAGTATGTCAGTTATGTTCGTTCCGCACGTGTACGAACATAACTGACACATTCAAGTTTCAGATATGTGGCGCCCTCATTGTTGTTGGCGCCCTCCTTGATTGGCGCCCTCTCGTCCAATGCCCTGGTCCTTCGCAAATTCCTGGGTACGCCACTGCGTCAGGGAACTGGTGGTCGGTAAGTGGTGGGGAGAAGGGGATAGAGACAGAGACAGAGACGGAGACAGACAGAGATCAACTGGAAGGACGTCAGGGAACTGGTGGTCGGTGAGTGATGGGGAGAAGGGGATAGAGACAGAGACAGACAGAGATCAACTGGAAGGACGTCAGAGAACTGGTGGTCGGTGAGTGGTGGGGAGAAGGGGATAGAGACAGAGACAGAGACAGAGACAGAGATCAACTGGAAGGACGTCAGGGAACTGGTGGTCGGTGAGTGGTGGGGAGAAGGGGATAGAGATAGAGACAGAGACAGAGACAGACAGAGATCAACTGGAAGGACGTCAGGGAACTGGTGGTCGGTGAGTGGTGGGGAGAAGGGGATAGAGACAGAGACAGACAGAGATCAACTGGAAGGACGTCAGGGAACTGGTGGTCGGTGAGTGGTACGGGGGTGGGGGAGGAGGGATGTGGCCAGGGAGGAAGGCTAGGATACTGGTGTGATATGGAACTGAGGCCAGGTCGGCTCTCAGGTGGTTATGGGGGATGGGGCTAACTGCGAAGGACATTATGTCACTGAGGAGACTATGTGATGAGGTGAAAGCTCTGGTGTGTTAGCAGATGTTGTCCCTCTGGTTTCTCTCACGCTTTGCGCTATACGGCCCTCGTGTGATGCGATCATCAGTATAACCTCCCCTCCCCGTGTGTGTATGATGCAGGCCGTATCCGCAACACGGTGGAGTTTGAGGAGGAGGACGAGAACGACACGAGCGTGCTCTCGCTGGGCCTGTTCCCCGGCGAGTACATCGAGTACGCAGGTCAGTCATTTAGGGTTATTTAGGGTTCACACTGACAGGAGGTACATGTCAGTCTCGGGTGCCGATCAACAACGGGTACGTCGAGTACGCAGGTCAGTCTTTGGTACAGTATGTACGGGTCGGTAGCGGGTAAAGGTCAGTTGTAAGGGTACGTTGAGTACGCAGGTCAGTCTTGACTCCCGGGTACATCGAGTATAACGCAGGTCAATAGCTGTTACATACATGGAGTGCGTATGACAACTGTCATGGCCCTGCCCGATAGGCTTACCACGACGATTTATTGTGTTGCTGTGGTGGCTCATCGGAGAGACGACTGTTGCTCTAGTGTCACATCGGAATGTTTCGTCTTACTTGGGCTTCGTCCCCCGGTGGTTTGGAGCGTTACTCTGGTGCTGCCGTTTTGTGTTATTTTCTAGAAAAAAAAAATCAATAGTTTCCCCCAGCGGCAGGGATCGATGTTTGGAGTGGTCAATGTCTATGAATCCGCGGGGTATCTTAGTGTCAAGTTATTATATAATTACTATGTTACTAACCAGTGTCGCAAAATTTATTGATTTGGGTGGGACACGACATCCAAATAAAAATCATTTTACACTCTCACCTCCAGTTTTAAAGAACAATTTTCCACTCGCAGGTTTACCGACAGAAGCATTTGCGTGGCTGACCGTTTTACATCCTACACTTTCCACTTTTGTGTAGAAATCAGTGTTATTGGTCTTTTCCCACTGTGTTTGGGCCTTATCTGTCCGGCGGTTTTCCACTCCCAGCCTCCTTTTTGGAGAGATATTTCCCCTCCGACACCCAAGCCAACTTACAATTTTGGGACACTGTTACTAACCGTTCATCTAATAGGCAGAGAGCTATATTAGTCTTCGACGCAATATGTAAACCACTCCCTGAAGGTCGGTGACGTGTTGATGCACAGCTCCGTCGTGCAAATACACACATTGGATTGAATTTAGCAACGTAAAAGTCCAGGACAGCGGCCCTTCCGTATGTGTATGTGTGCTAGACCGCGCGTGGCTAACCGGGTGACCCCACCCGTCTGACCCGACCCCGCTGTCCGGCAGGCGACTCTCGGACCATCTTCCGGTTCGAGGCGGCCTGGGACTCGTCTCTGCACAACTCTGTGCTGTTGAACCGGGTGACGCCGTACAGAGAGGTGGTCTACATGACCATATCAGCCTACCTGGAGGTGAGGGCAGTCGCGGCCATGGGAGGGAGCCGCAGGTGCAACTGGTACCGTGGGGCATCGTATATGGGAGATATGGTTTTGTTGCTGGGGATTTTTATTGTTCTGCATTTTATTATTGTTTTATAATGGCTGAGAGTGATGGATTTATGATAGATGCCTAGAAATTGAGCTTTTTGCAAAACATATATAATTTTGGAGTTAGACTAGAGATCACATGGCCAATGACCTCACTGCCGCCATGCCAGTTTTTTTTTTGCGATTCCACATTGTAAATGTTGGTACATGCACGAAGTCGTCACTCCTGAGTCCTGACTGTCCCCTCTCTATCAGGTGGCCAACTGCGCTCAGCCGGCCATCATCACCAAGAACCTGTGTATGACCATCTACGGTCGTGAGGCGCGCACGGCGCCGCGCACCTTCCGCCGGCTGTTCCTGGGCGGCCTGCGGACCAGCGACGCCAACCGGCTGACGGGCGTCTACGAGCTCAGCCTGCGCCGCGCCGCCGACGGCGCCGGTCAGACGGGGTGGAGGGGAGCGGTGGGGTTTGAAGACAGGAAGGGAAGGGGAGAAACCGTATGAGACGGAGTGCGAAATGTCCGCAAGGGTTGAGAGAGGAAAGGTCTTCGTAGGGCCAGGCCAGGTTTTCGGGGATGGAGGGTCTTGCTGCCTGAAACTTCTTTTATTGCTGAGATGTCCCGAAGGCCAAACTAATCCGAGGTCGTGTTTTCCAGGTTAGAAGGTAATGTGCTGCTTCTGATTAGTGTTCCTATCTGGGGGACAGCTACCACTATGCATAACGACATGAGACTGTCAGACAGGAGGTCATGAAAAGAAAATCTTCTTAAGACAATCATACATAAACTTCTTTATTATCTTCACGGTAGTTTTCGCTATTTGTTGACGGGAAATGTATGCTGTATATGCGTGCCAGCCGCCGTCAGCGGTGACCTTTGCTGACGCACCCCTCTTCATCCACAGGCGCCAGCCGTCGTCAGCGGCGCGTGCTGGACACGAGCGTGCAGTACGTGCGCGGCGAGGAGAACCTGGAGGGCTGGCGGCCGCGCGGCGACAGCCTGCTCTTCGAGCACCAGTGGGAGCTGGAGAAGCTGACGCGGCTGCAGGAGGTCGGCAGGATCAGACACCTGCTGCTGCTCCGGGAGAAACTCGGCCTCGACCGACTGCCCTGTCTCGGACACGAGTTTAGCAAGTCCGAGAAGGTAGGCACGCGACCGTACCGAGGGTCTTAACGTGCAGTGGAGCGACTCAGTTGAATTCAGTTTCAAATAATGCTGGGTATTTGAGGGTGTCCTCGTTAAACGTCCAACGCAGGAACATTTCTATCCGAACGGACTTTGAAAATTCTGAAAATTTTGTTTCGAGACGAATAAATGACACTTCTCTGTTTTATGGTACTACCAGAAGTCAAGTGCAAATAATTAACAAGATGAAAAAAATGCATTCCTATTGTTGTCGCAAGCCTGGTTTCTGTTGTTTCCCGTCACTCTCCGGCCGCCACTCTCCCTCCTCCAGGCGTCAGAACTTTTGTCTGTCAGACGTCTGACCGCCACCCTCTCCCTGTCAGGACGTGTGTAACCAGGTGGCCAAGGCGAGCAGCGAAGGCCGGCTGACATCTGTGACCGCCCCTCCGGCCCACACCCCTCCCGAGGACGTGTACGAGCCCTGGCAGATGACGGAGCGGGAGCGGTACATCGCCTCCAAATACGTCGGACTCATACTGGGCCACAGCGTGCAGGTAGGCTGGGAAAGGGGCCGCCGAGGTGGGGTCGGGGGTGTCCCGCGCCACACTTCAGCGAGGAGACAGGATGGGGGCGGTCTACGTCTAACCGGCAGACGGACGGATGAGAACAATGAAGTGTTGATTGCTTAGACACGAGTTTGTGTTAGGGCCGTGTCGGTGACCGACCCGAGTCCAGAGTATATTATTAGTACTTAGTAGTCCAGTGCGAAATATTTAATGTTACGAACTATATTTATGCATATTACTGGCCACCTGATGGACTGCAGGACCTCGAGCTGCAGGCCGGTGGTATGTTGTGACTGTCAGGGCCAGCCGGGCGGTATGTACCCTGTTTGTTGACGTTCTCTGTGTCGGATCGCCCACCGTCGCTCAGTGTCCCCGCTGTGTGTTACAGACGCTGCCCAGCCACCCGCCGGTGACCTCGGTGGAGCCGCCGACCTCGCCGGTCGCCGGCGAGCTCCTCTCTCCAGACAAGCCGTGAGTGCTGCAGGCTGCTCAGGGGTCACGGGGTACGGACATAGGCACCGGCCGGGGCGATGGCTGGGACGGTAATATCCAGTATACACTGGTATTGGTAGTGGCAGAGCCGGATGAACTGGAGGAAAAACAACATAACTCGTTGAGAATTGACATATTTTTGCCGTCTCGCGTTCAAAGAGGAAATAATTGCGTGCATCGATGCGGGGTGCACGCCCTGCGCATTGCGCAAACGCTCGGGCTTGTTGCAATTTTTATCGGTCGGCGCGAAGAATGATACTGGTCCGGTCTTAAACTTCCTGGGGTAAGAACTTAGAAGTATTGGGCGCCCTTTTCCGTTTCGCTCGGGCTCTAGTTGTTCACTAGTAATGACCCTCTTTGCTAGCAAATAGCAAATGCCCAAAAATGTGTAGCTTAGCTTGGATAATTATTTTTCAGCTTCCTGACATGGACATTGTTATATTCGCCGCAGTAATGTTGCATATTTTCTGACGACTTATTAGAGATATTATTGATAACGTATCGTTGGACATCTTTCCCACTTGCCGACGCCCCTACCTCCGTGTCTCCCTGCCAGGCTGTGGAGCGGGGAGCGGCCCAACACTCTGGCCACCGACGGCCCGCTGCGCCGGCCTGCCGGCTCGCCGCTGCCCTCGCCCGGATCGCCGATGGTGCTGGCCGGCGCCGAGCGGCCGGCGGCGCCCCAGTTCTGCGCAGAGCTCGAGGAGATCCGCGTCTCGCCGGCCGTCAGCCGGCGCGGCCTGCTGCAGGTCTACGAGGAGCAGACGCAGACCTGGCTCAAACGCTGGCTGGTGAGGCGGCGCGGGGTGCGAGGAGGGCACAGGCTAGCACAACCGGTTCCTGGACAACATATGCCTAGTTCATTGCTTTAAAATCAACCACGGGAAGCCACAAATGTTTCAAGAAATTTACCTTGCCCAGTTTACCTTGCAGTCTGCGTTTGTGATAAAAGAATTATGCATTGCAGCAATCGCAGCTCCCATTCACTTTTCAGGTTCCATTGTGCTATTTTGGCGTTCTGTGATGCTGTGGACGTACTAACCGACCCCTTTTCCCATGCGTCAGGTGGTGCGGCGGCCGTACGTGTTCCTGTTCCGTGACGCCAAGGACCCGGTGGAGCGCGGGGTCATCAACCTGGCCACGGCGCAGATCCAGTTCAGCGAGGACCAGCAGGACGACGTGCCCAACTCCTTCAGGTACGCAGTTGTCTTGCCGTCTCGTTCCTACTACGACGAAATACCATAGTGCTCTTTGTACTTTGTAGTGTTTGAAACGCCGTGTTACAACATGCCTGAAGCGCGCAAGATGTGAGCACTCAAAGCATCTTTTAAACAGTAATATGATTAGAGGATTCAAGAGTTCATGGTTGGTAGGAACTTTAAATATAATTGCAGAAGTTGGACCTGTTGTTCCGTAATTCTTTTCAGCATAGTTTAAGATTCATACCGGTGAAGTTGATCCCACGTTCCGTGTACCGTCAGGGTGTCGACGCAGCACCGGCAGTACCTGCTGCAGGCGGTCGGCAAGGACCCGGTCCGGGAGCTCTACGAGTGGCTGTACGCCATGAACCCGCTGCTGGCCGGGCAGATCAGGTGAGGATACTGAGAAGCTGGGATAGAACATCAGGATGAGACATGCATGGAGACATCTGTATTGAGTAATTAATTATTACCCGTTATGGAAGCTTGCACGACTTCTTCATTGACCACGCCGTGTTCGAGAGGTTGTGTTACCTTCTGTGCTAGTAAGCCAATATATTATAGATGCTTCTAATGTGCATACCCAGGGAGCCAGTGAGCTTATTCACACTGGTTTTTCGCAGGTCCAAGCAGGGCCGTCGACGCCGGATCTCCGGCAGTCGTAACTCCATCCTGGACTCCAATGAGACGAGCTCAGCGCCGGCGCCCTGCCCGAGTGCGCGGTCGCCTAGTGCGGCCTGCCGCCGGCCGTCTGTCGCGGCCCGCCGCCAGCCGCCGCTCCGTCTCACTCGCTTCGTCCGATCTCCCCAGAGCTTTATTTGCCGGCTGACGCGATGCGTGTCGGTCTCAGAAACTGGCGCCCAACGTGGGGCCGTCGTTTGGTTGTGTTTCGCTGGTGCGGTTTGGCG
>NW_024883281.1:0-108846 GCF_019059575.1 Amphibalanus amphitrite
TCTCTCTCTCTCTCCTCTCTCTCTCTCTCTCTCTCTTCTCTTCTTCTCTCTCTCTCTCTCTCTCTCTCTCTCTCTCTCTCTCTCTCTCTCTCTCTCTCTCTCTCTCTCTCTCTCTCTCTCTCTCTCTCTCTCTTCTCTCTCTCTCTCTCTCTCTCTCTCTCTCTCTCTCTCTCTCTCTCTCTCTCTCTCTCTCTCTCTCCTCTATCTCTCTCTCTCTCTCTCTCCTCTCTCTCTCTTCTCTTCTCTCTCTCGCTCTCTCTCTCTCTCTCTCTATCCTCTCTCTATCTCTCTCTCTCTTCTCTCTTCTCTCTCTCTCTCTCTCTTCTCTCTCTCTCTCTCTCTCTCTCTTCTCTCTCTCTCTATCTCTCTCTCTTCTTCTCTCTCTCTCTCTCTCTCTTCTCTCTCTCTCTCTATCTCTCTCTCCTTCTCTCTCTTCTCTCTCTCTCTCTCTTTTCCTTTCCCTTATCACCTCCTGCCTCCATCCCTCTTCCTCTCCTCTCCGCTCTTGACTTTGTCGATCACTGATCCAATGTATGCTTACTTACCCTCCCCATCCGTCTCTCTCCTCCTCTCCCGTCTCCTTCATCGCACTTTTCGCTCCCCTCCTCCCTCCCTCGATTTCCTCCCATTCCCTCCACTCCCTCCTTTCATCCCCTCCACTCCAATCCCCTTGGTACTGAAAAAAGTATGGCTAGTGGCTTCTTCCCCGCCCGCGCCGCAGATACATATACGTTTTTATGTCCCAGTTCAAGACGCTATACGTATATTGGTACGCTCGTAATAGGTCACCCTCCCGCGCCTACCGGCGCTAATCGTCGTTTGAAATCTAGGTATATAGAAATCCTGCCGTCCCGTCAATAATCCCGTCCATAATGCCCGCTTTCTCTCTCTCTCTCTTCTCTCTCTCTCTCTCTCTCTCTCTCTCTCTCTCTCTCTCTCTCTCTCTCTCTCTCTTCTCTCTCTCTCTCTCTCTCTCTCTTCTCTCTCTTTCCTTTCCCTTTCTCCCTCCCTCCCATGCCTCCATCCTCTTTCTTCCTCCTCTCCGCTCTCTGACTTTGTCGATCACTCATCCAATCGTATGCTTACTTACCCCTCCCCATCCGTCTCTCTCCCTCCTATCCCGTCTCCTCATCGCACTTCTTCGCCCCCCCTCCCTCCTCCCGATTTCCTTCCTTCCCTCCACTCCCTCCCTTCCCTCCTCCCCTCCACTCCACTCCAATCCCCTCTTGGTACTGAAAAAAGTACTGGCTAGTGACTTCTTCCCCGCCCGCGCCGCAGATACATATAAGTTTTTATGTCCCAGCTCAAGACGCTATACGTATATTGGTACGTCGTATACTTAACATGATCGCTATTTTTTCAGTGTATTTTGTGGAATTATGTAAAACCTACCAAATCTGAGTAACTCGCCCCGACCCTCCCCGCCTTCCTCCCTCTGCAACAACCCCCCCCCCCCCCGGGACCCACCATACACGATCGGTAATGTTTTCAGTGCTAAAGATATAATCATGCCTGCTCTGTTCCGTCCGTCTTCCCTCTCTGCCTTTGTCTCTGTATCTGTCTCGTCTCGGATTCCATCCTCATCTCCGTCCAGTTCCGTCCAGCTCCCATTCCCGCTCCGCTCTTTTTCCGTCCCCGTCTTCACCCCTCCCGCTGACCGCTTCATCTCCGTCTCCGCCTCTGTCTCTGTCTCGTCTGTCTCTGTCTCTGTATCTGTCTGGTCTCCGATTCCGTCGCCGTCTCCGTCCCCGTTCCCGCGCTCCCGCTCCCGCTCTCTTTGTCTCCGTCTCCGTCGCCGCTCCTGGCCGCTACATCTCCGTCTCCGTCTTCGTCTCCGTCCTGTCCCGTGCCCTTCCCTGTGCCCTTCCCGTCCCCACTAAACATAAATTTTGTGGAATTCTGTAACCAACCTATCCCAATTCTGGGTACCTCGCCCCCCCCCCCGCCCGCCACTCAGGATCGGTAATGTAGTTATTCGTAGCGGCCGAGTGCTGCAACTAAGCTGTAAGTGCATTTTAAAAACGTCTTTCGGCTCCATCCTCTGTACTTGTTCTCTCACCGACTCAATCATTTGCATTACTTCCTTCTCTCTCCATCATTTCTTTACATCCATCCACCATTTACCTACCAATCGGCCCTTCCCATGGCCGCTCTGACGGCACCGCAGTTACCGCACCAACCCTCTGCCCGCTCGCCCCACACTGCGCCGCCGCCGGCCCGTGGCTGCGGCCGGTCGGTCACGTGGGGACCGCAGCGACCTCTACGGGGTCGCGACCCTAGCGGCCGGGTACTGCAACTAAAGATGTAAGTACGTTTTAAAACATCCAAGCTGGAATCGAACCAGCGACCCACACCTCAGAAGTCCGCCACACTACCAACTGAGCCATCAACGACTCAAACGTTGGTGCTTTGAATAAGCCTTGGTAATCTGCACGGCTTAATGACATGGTCTGGTGCGTATTGCGGTGTTTTCCGGCGAAGTGGTTGGGAGCAAATTGGTTTTAAATGAAGGTTATACGCCATGTTTCTTGACCAAATTTTCAGAACAAGAGGGCAAAAGCAAGACAGTACGCTGGAATTGGTTGTCCAGCGGTGACATAAACGTTTTATGATCGGCGATCGCCGGTCGTGTGAGCTGACGTCACGCAGACAGTCAGCGCCATCTCTGGAGCGTCGGGCGACATAGTCGAGGGGCCGAGTTTGGCTATTTGGGGGGTGCAAATGCGATTAAAAATGTGCCGCGCACATAGCCACGATCGAGAGCTGTCGATGGTGGTTGAATCGTGTCTGTAGGTGGTGTGGTTTGGGCGGTTATCGCAAAAAACTGAAACGCTTCACGTATTATTTATTGTCGATTTATTCATAGAACTCAATGGACTTACTCAGCTAGTGATTTGGACCATATCTGGATGAAGCTCAGGTTAAGGTCAGGTAGGATCAAAGCTTGAAGTCGATTATTAAACCCTAAAAAAGGCTTGTAAGATAGTTTTCATGACAAACAGAACAGAGCAGTGCCATTGCTATTACCTACTGTATGAGGTCTAGAGGTCAACCTTGATAGGTCAACCTTGAAAAATGCATGTGTCATTATGTCACCAAAATTTGAACAACTCCTACATTTTTGAACTGATTCTTCTAAAAAGTGAATGTAAATGCACAGACACAAGACAGTAATTCTCCAACACATACTCTAGTTTTTTTGTTCAATCAAAATTCTAGATTTTGAAATGGTTTGCCAAAAAAATCAGTGTTTATGTTAAATCAAAATCCCAAATTTTCAATAACAAAAAAACTGACAGCCATTCGCCCATTAGAAAGGAAAGGTTAGAATCACATACAAACCCCTGCTAGTTGCTATTTCTTGATTTCTCAAAAATGAAGATGTTTTAAGCATTTCAAGCTTTGAGCTTTTTCAAGTGCATACAGCATAACATAACATCACTAAAATGTCATTTTCCTTAAACCTTTGGATAGATTTTGCTAAAAATTAAAGGCAACATGTCCAATTGACGTACAATAAGGTACAGAAGGTTTGACAGTGCAGGCTTTACACGTTTAGAAGCTATTTGACAAAATCATTTTACCTGGCGAGACACTGTGACTGATGAAATGAAGTGTCAGTCAAAGGGATGTAAAATGACTTCAGTTTTAATGGGCTAGCATTTTCCAAATAACTAATTTACTGACTATAGGTATTTCATTTCAATGAAAGCAAAAGAAATAATCAAAAAGAAGCAAATGGTGTCACACAATGCCATGTTTCATACTCCATAAAAATGACTTTAAGTACAGGAGGGAGTAATCGATACATCTGTTGAAAGAAGCAGCAGACTACAGTTCTATGCTGCCACATAGGGAGGGCTCAGAGTCAGGACTCACAGGAGACGGATGACATCATGGGGTGTCAAGATTTTTGTCATTTTAAAGATGTTGCTGTGCAGCAAATAATCTTTTTTAGGCCTGAGCCCAAAAGTTAATTTCAAACTGCCTTAGAGGCTAAAATCCTCAAAGATAAATATTAGCAAAGATTGGCAGACACCAGCTGACGTCATCTTTCAGTCACCGATGTAAACAAACGGCTTACCATTCTACCACCTATGTACGGCCTTGGAAAGAAGGGACCACTACAGATTAAAATGTGTAAGAAGGGTATGTGAAATATTAAATGGAAATAAAGCCAGTGAGCATGGGTGTAGTTTTCCAAAAATCATTGGGGGTGCTCAATAGCTTTCAGAAAGGCATTCCATAGTTTTGTAGTTTTTTTATCTGTTCTTTTTTTACTGTAGCCATCAGGCATCATGCAAGAAATGATGTTAAATCGGTTCGAGAGCTTGTTTTAATAGCGCCACTTTAAAACAATTTTGGCTCACCAATGCATTAACCCGCGCGGGGCTGGGGTCTCCACTCTCCAGCCGAACGCGCGGGGCTGGGGGGGATAAATTTTACCCCCTGTTATCTCCCGAACTATTGGTCCGATTTGGAAAATTCAAACACCAATCGAAAGATCTCATCACGAATAACTAAAAACATGCACTTAATTTAAAGTTTGAGGTCAAGGCCAAGGTCAGGTCAAGGGTACAAATTGCAAGTTTCTACAGTATCGGCCTTGCACCGTAGTTGCCGAAGAATGGAGTCATGGACTGAGACTGATTGCCCAAAACGTGTTTGGGCCTGACCTTGGCCATAAGTTTGGCAGGCCAGATTTTGTACTGGACCATTTTGAGTCAACTTTGAGAAATACATAACGTACAACGGTGGTGAAATCGTTGCTATAGGTATAACACAGTTTACCCGCTCCGGGTGTGAGGGAGGGGTGTGGGGCAATGAGTGCACTGACGTGGCGCCCTCGGAGGGCCGGTATGGGATTAAAGCTCAGCTACACTAAGGGCTTGTGTGGTGCCTTCAGTTATCGGTGGCACCCTCAGAATCACCGGCGTAGGGCCCCCAGAGCCGCCGGTAAGGGAGGCACCGGTGTGGGGCCGCCATGCAGGTGCCGGTGTGGGCGATCAGAGGTGCTAGTGTGATTCTCTCAGAGGCGCCGATGAGGGTCCTTACAGGCGTTGCTCCGGGCCCTCATAGACGCTGGTGTAGAGCCGTTACAGACGGGTGTGGGGCCTTTAGAGCTGCTGACGCGAACTCTCTACAAGCCGGCAGGGGTTCTCAGTGACCGGCAAGGGGTCCTTATTAGGCCGGCAGAAGAAGTCCTGTGGGGTCCTAAGAGACCGGCATGGTACTGTCAGACGCCGGTGGGCCCTCAGGGTCACCGTTGTGGGGCCCTCAGGCCTCAAGTCATCAGTGGGCGGCCTTTAGATGTGCAGGTGTTGGTTGTGTTGGTTGGGTCCTCGGAGCCGCCGATATAGGGCTTTGATAGGCACTGGTGTAGGCACTCAGAGTTGGGGGTGTGAAACCCTCAGAGACACCGGTGTGGGCCCTCATAGGCACCGACGAGGGCCCCATAGTTGCCGTTATGGGGCCCTCAGAAAAATAAGTGTGGGACCATCACAGGTGGGAAATGCCCCTAGAAGTCTAGAACTTTCCCTCATTGGCCGGTAAGACCTCTCAGAGGCCAGTAAAGGCTGAAGCAGACTCTTTCCGCGTTCAGGAAATCGCATGCGAGAGCCTACTCAAAAACATTGTAATTCCTCTCGCATCAATCGCTCGCGGGAGGTGCGTGCGATTGATGCGAGCGTGCTTCCATGTATTTGAATAGGCTCTCGCATGCGATTTCCTGACTGCGGAAAAGGTCTGTTTCGGGCTTAACGGGCCTTTGGAGACCACCGAGGTGTCCTTAAAAGCCGCAAGAGGCCCTCAGAAGTCGGCGTGGGGCCCTTATGGAGACCTTAGTGTGGCTATTTATGGCCCATGAGGTGCTCTAAAGAGCCCCACGGGCCCTTCTGAGTAGAAATATGGCCATCGTTAACCCTCAGCGGTCAAATGGCGCCGCAGGGCCTCTCGGACCCAAGGGTCCCTTTGAACCCGATGGGGGGAGGGGAAACGTGTCCCCTTACACCCCTAGCTATGCCACTGTTTTATATGCATCATGTCAGGTATTTTAGGCCCCCCCCAACTTGAAAATCGTTCCCGGGCCCCTGATAATATCAGATGTAATGTTAACACAAATATCATGCATCTTAATTTGTGGTGATTTATTCAATGTATAGGTATTCTCTTAGTCACTGAATTGAGTAAGCCTAGTATTTGCATGATTCACTGGGCTCATTACAGTACTAGGAGATGGACATTCTGATTATTGAGGGCCTTGAGTCAGCTGGGAATGTTTTTGAGGAGGCTGGGGGTGCTTTAAGAAGGCAGGGGGTGCTGAGCTCAGCATTGGGGGTGCTTGAGCACCCACAAAGAGATATAAAGTTACGCTTATGCCAGTGAGTCATAAAGCCAGTGAGTCATGATGATAACCAATCACAATGACCATTTACCAATGGCCGCTCCTATGATGTTTTCAAGTGATTTAAATGCATATTCGTGTGTCCATTTAGTATAAATGGGTTTATGGAAAATATTTCTAGATCTAAGTGCACTACCCTCTTTACTTACAAGAAAAACCACTGAAATAATCGCGCAATCCAAGCCAAGCCAAGGCCAGGCCCATGTCACTCCACTTTTGATGACATCATAAGGGGGTCTCAGGACAATTAATGGCGCGGTGCGCCACAATCGCTCCCAAGCTACTGGCCAACAACTGCCATTTTTGAAAATATTATTTTGAAATAAAGTTCCAAGTAATGAAAATATTGTAATAAAGTTGTAACTTAAATCTATAGCATAACTAAAAACTTACTTAAAAATGAATTATCCATAGTAAAAATATAAGCTCGATGCGTTTTTACGTTGCTTTCCTGCTGCTGCAGAGGGTTTTTAAATCGTCTATATCTTCAAAACCGGCCATTTCTTAGCATATTGCTGCTCTTTTTTGTCGCTGGAAAATTAGTTGAGCTTTCCATTGACATCAACGGCTGAGCGGTATGTGTAGAGTGCCATCAATAATCTTCAAATGAAGTTAGTCATTTTTACGTTGCAAAGGAATGGAGTACCCCTTGCGAGCATCAGGGGTGACGTCACTCAGGATCTGTCTCTGATTGGTCGGCGGGGGAGTGACTGTACCTTCTATAGATGGCCTTGGCCAAGGCAATCTATAGATGGCCTTGGGCTCTCTATCGTCTGGAGGTTTCGAAAGATGCTCTCCAGAGATGGCGCTAGTAAATTCGGCTGACATGACGTCATGTGATGGGTTTTGTGAGAGCAAATGCAATAATAGTTGAAAATTTTCTACTTTTGCTTAATTAAGAAAAAATAAATATACAATTGTTCAAAACAGCGTTTTCTTCATTCATCCTTGATTGTTTTAAGAGGAATATAGACAGTTTAAATTTTTTCTTGACCGCAATTCGCACACGCACTAAATTAAAAGCTGGAGTTTTTTTGTGCGTTCGTAAATCGTGATTTGAGAAAATAAATTGACAATAATCTTTTGCACTTTTGCTTTACAATCATTTTTCAATGCAGATAAATGCATAAAGTATTCGAAAATAGGCATATCTTTGAAATATTATGATTTTCCACAAGCAAATTGTTTCCAAAAACTTGAACTACTGCCAACTGACGAACGCATCCAATAATCTGGATGTCTTAGGATGAGTTCGTCATTTTTTTTCCAAGGAAATACGATACAGTTTAAGCTACTTTACCGATTTATTAGGGTACTTTTGCCAATGAGTTAATAAATAAATGACAACAATTAATCTCATTATCAACCATACTCGGAAGAATTTTCTTCGCATAAGCGCGAACACATCCGCGTTTTCATGAAAAGTAACGCCTGCAGATGTCAGGACTGCTGCTTTATGTTTCGCAAGGTGGCGCAGCGCGCAGGGTACCGACTACCGAGCCCCGAGGCTGAGGTCTCCAGACTCTCCACCACGATTTAGCTTGGAAATGGCCAATGGGGAAGGTCTCACCCCAAAAAAACGGACGCCCTTTTACACAGCTGCATAACGAGAATGAATTATTGGCATATACCGGGGTTACATGAGCAAGTAAATGCGTATCAGGAACGGATTTTCCTATTCGCTCACCATTGTAGTCCGTTTGTAATGCGTATTAACTCTGCTCATGTAACCCCGAGCATAGCTGACCATACGTCCCCTCCCCCTCTCCGCCCTAGCTCAATTGGAAATATCGCCTATTTTCCTTAGTCAGTTATATTCTGACTAATTTCTCACTCTTCCGTAAACCTTAACATGCACAGATGCAGATGTCCACTGCGTAAGTCGTGTGCTTGCGTAAGTGTGCCAACTATATAGTGTTGCCTACACTCTACAGTGCCTACTGCTTCCACCGTTGTCGTTATAATTGGTGATTGTCAGGTCAAAAGTTACACAGTGGTCTCAGAGAACAATCGGTTCAACAAATTAACGATTCAAACCGTTGCATTCTACTTATATTCCGGTCAGTTCTGCTACTAAACGATTCCGGCAAACACTCTTTAGGTTATGTATTAGCGAACCACCACACAAAATTCGCCCGATCAATGGTCAGTTATTACTGCTGGGCTGAACCGTCATACGCTATATAGCCTATTGCAGTCAATATTTTCAGAACGATACCGACTGACGAAACACAAAGTATTCGCGGATTCGCACATACGTTGGCACCCAGGTGGCCTGTCAGCAGCCGCACAAATTGAGATGGTACACCGTAAAGCATGCCTTTCCACACAGGCACAAGCACAGGGACACAAATTCTCAAAATCCAAACTTATTCCAATACTGGTCAAATACTAATAGGCATAAAGTTTTGATGTTTTCTCATGTTCATTCTTCTTTCAACACACGCGGCAAACTGCAGCAGAACATCTCAGAGCTGCGCTGGATGCAGTCATGAGCTGGGACACGGTTTGTGACCAATGACCGATCGGGGGTGCCAGCCTCCTCCCGGCACGCGATGCACTGGCCGCCGCGCAGTCGATGTCGGGGCACCGCCGGCATTCGCCGACAGGGTTCCATCCGATTCGGTGTATTGGTGGCAGCCCGAACAGTGACCCACGTGAAGCTGGTGGACGTCGATGGCCGATGAGCGATGCTCTTCCGCGACCGGCGGTGGCAGTCGGTCCCACATCAAGACAGATACCAGTCATGCGGTCAGTCGGCGACGGCGCGGTCGCGAGCCGATCTGATGGTCGCGCGGTGGGCGTTGCCGACGTCCGCCGGGACCGTCGACTGGGGGAGCGCGGCCGCCTCTTGCCGCCGCCTCTGGTCGGCGCGCTCGTTGCGCTGTGGGACGGCATCCACTGCAAGTCGTTCATTGTGAAGCGGTCGTTTGACCGGACCTGGCAGGCGGGGAAGGGGGCCTCAGATGAAGTAAAACCATCCCTCAGGCCAGCTTGAGCTGGCTCTCAGTCTCCACCTCACCATGTTAGATAAGCGGACACCCTCGTGATCATCGCAGTGATGATTGCCAATTGGTGTGTCATTATGGAAGAGGATGCCAGCCTCCTTTGCAAGATAGTCTGCCTTTAATAGTGCAGCCCGACCCATTGCCTGTGGCAGCAGACTGGGCTTAATAATGCAGTGCAGGACACCCAAACGTAAGCGGCCATCTGTACCCCCTGTGCAGTGTGCAGTAGGGCTGACTCAAGAGCCCAGAGTTGCCCTCCCCCCCATTCTGTGCACGTGATAACTGGATGGGACATGCCATGGGCAGCATCTGTTCAAAAGCTGCCCTAAGCATGTAAAGCTCCACTGGCATGCTCAAGCATGGTCACAGTCAGTTCTCACTTCTCAGTTGAACCTCCAATGGAAACCCATCACAAAGTAGAGATCAGGGCGCCTCTCACACTGCAGCACACTCAACGACGAGGCACCATCTCATCACTTGCAGGTGGTTCTTGCCAGGAGCAATACCAGCCACGCACATCAGGTGATAACAGCAGTGTACAACTGCAATCTACAAGCATCCATGTTCTTTCTGGTTTTCTCCTGTTGAGATCCACTGCCATGCATGAACTTGATTGTGATGGGCTTTTGTTGCGCTCCTCCCATGTGCAGACAGGTTTCTGCTGAAACAAAGCAAAGCAAATGTGATTAATAATGGCCCTGTTTCACCATCCAGACACTGTGTGCACTGGTAGCTATGGCATACCATAGCATCACCCAAATGACGTTGCATGTGATCTCTTAGTTTATGATGAATCACGTTTGGAACAGAGTGAGAGGTTCTGAAAAACCGTACCAAAAACAGAGGTTTGAGTTCAAATACTGCTAGCATGCTGCTGGTGCTCGTACCGCAGTGTGCTAGCGTTCTGGGATGCTGTCATAGCTTAGCGTCACAGTGAAGTTTGTTGACACTGCCATGGAAACCCAATGCTCTGACACACGCAGCGCACTGCAGTGCTCTGCCGTGAAACACCACCCATGAATGTTGGTTGCATGACCATGATATGAAATGATATGAAATGATATGAAATTAGACCATGATATGAAATTACACAAGGAGCAGTCAGTCCATCAAGCCAGACAAAGGTTCTTCTCACAGAGGGTGGCTAATGACTGGAACAAGCTACCAGATGATGTTGTGTCTGCTGACACCACTGCTACATTTAAAGCTAAGCTAGATAAGCACCTCCAGCTCAAAGCCAACTGTGACCTGTGACCTCCAACCTCAATGAGTACCCTGACATGTTTCCTTGCCAACAATGACATGGACAACAAATAGCATACTGCTACCCCAAGTCCATTATCTATATACCTATACCTATACCTATGACCAGGATCGGAGCAGTGTGGCAGGCAGTGATTTTAATTTTAATTGCACTTCCTAGAGATTAACAAGTTGTTGGTCAAATTGCTATTCATTATTCCTATTACCATTGTCTAAATTTCACATTTCAAGACAGCATCAGCATTGACATGCTATATAAATAAGGTTTAGACTTCAGGTGGCCCCGGGATCAGCTATTAAGTAGAACAAGGGCAAAAAATTGTCAAAAATATTTTAAAAAATACCTGCCTTCATCAACACCTCTACTAATAATCACATATCTCTATACAATCAAACGCAGATGGGTTAAACAACAATGCCCTAAAAGCAAAAACCGTTTGAATAACAATGTAATATTTTGCAACTGCTGCACCATTACTGTCACGTACGCTATCCCTAGATTGGTTGCTGGTAAGTAGTGGTTGTCGTCATCAACTCGTCATACAGCAGCTGATTGGGATGGGCGGGGCCTATTTTTATCCAGGCGATAGAGAGAGCCTGGCCTTGGCGCAATCCACCCCTCAGCAGCTCCCCCTTCTCATTTATGAGCATCAGCAAATGGCGCACCGCAAATGTATCAAAAATCAAGGATGCCAAATATATTTGTAATTGTTAACCATACTTTTAAGATGACGTCATCAGTTTTCAATTCTTCGCAGCTACTCGGTAAAGAATCTTGACTCGGCACAAGCTCGATACAAGGTTCTTGTACGCGTTTCACGCGGGTGGCGATGACAGATTTGACACACCATTGACCGGAGCTCTAGCCGGAGCTGGCCCTGGGAATCGAACTCCCACGAACTTCCCCAGCTCTCCCTAACGAAAAATCGCCGGTGACATTGAAATCGTCTAAACCCCTCCCCCTCCTACCCCAAGGACCGCGGCTACTCCTGGTTCAAGCCCATAAGACGCTGCTCCTGATGGTACTGCGAGTCGCGAGCACTGTTCATAGATTTAATCGGCATTGTTGAATTGCGGTCCTGCCGCACGCTAGGCGTCACGTCCGGTGGCGCGACCCGAGAGGGCCTAGTACACGGTCGCACAGCCCTTTCCCGGTACAGGAAAAAAGTAGATCCAACATAGCTGGCCTTGGATCCAACACCTTCTTCAAGCGACAACTTCCTCCAGGTCCTGGCTCACCCACACCGTGGCTTTCCGGCCTCACCAGTTCCCAGCAGCTGGACTGAACAATGACCACTCAGATCAAACGGTCAGCACTACCCGGCCTCGAACTCGCTACCACCGAGTCGGGCATCCCTCCAATAGATCACGAGCAAAACTCCACACTTTATCAGAGGGATCCAACAAACACATCGCAGCATTTCAACCAGCTCTCTATTCCATAATGACCACAGTAACATTTCGCAGGCAAACGCGGCTGGAACCGGATCCAAATACGAATCAATGCCAGACCAGCGTTCGATATTAGAAACGGTGGCCAACTCAATACGTCAGAGATTATCTCAAAATGACTCGCAAATAAGAACAAACGGTTGATCTCGAGCATGACTGCGGTTCGGTGTAGAGCCAACAAATGCCTCAAATAAACATACAGTATATGCATTTCCCACTGAGCGGCGTGCACAATATCTGCCCCGCACATAACGATAAGCTCCAGCCGGCCAGAGCGGGCGTGGCGGGGGCGCGCAGACTTCACGTGCCGGCCGCTATACAAACGCACCACGCCAGTACCTCCTCTGTAATCGGACAGGGCCCGCTCACCCCGCCCGGACCGCCCGAAGGCTAATAATTCTCATCAAACTCCTCTCAGCTGCTATAAACATCAGACACCCGTCACTAGTCGGCGCAGCTGGCACAAACACGATGGCAAGCCGGGCGGCTCACAGGCGCCGCCGCTGTCCCTGCTTTTTACACAAGCCCTGTCACACAGGGACTCCACAGCGCGGAGAGCTCCACAGCCCGCGTAACGGGGCTCCACAGCGCGTACCGGTGCTCCGCAGCGCAAACCGGTGCTCCATGGCGCAGACACCGACATCGCAGAGATCACCAGAACGAGCACCTGGTGGAGAAAGACAGAAACACGTCAGGAAGGGGGAGGGCGGAGGAAAGAGTAGAGACACCACAGTTATATGAGATGGAGGGGGCACATGGCACGGAGACCGAGCTCGCATCAGAACCGGCCGGGGCAGCCGTACCTCCAGCAGTACGCCAAAAGAAGGCACATAACAAGTGCACAGTGCACACTTTCAAGCCCATAAGATACATAATAGAGGTGGCAAAATGTGGACCCGAGGACCCGGTCCAAAGAACCAGTTTGGACCCATATGGGTCCAGACCGGTTCCTGGAAATTTTCTGACGGGTACAACCGGGTCCTACCATAAACTATACATCTTGCACACTACACATTATTGCAAAATATGAAGTAAATGAAGTGAATGTTTCTTTGCACACAGTAGCTCATGCCATGAGTATTCTCAGTGGGAAATAGGCTGTTTTACATGATGCAACTAATGATACCTAGAAGTAGTTTGTATTAATTGACTTTAGGGGAACGGGTCCAACTGGTTCCGATTCCAACTGAGACCGGGTCCGACTGGTTCCAGAAATGTCCAGCCGGGTCTGGTTCGAGTCTGGTTCCCAAAATTTTCATCTTTTGCCACCTCTGATATATAACATCCTCTCAACGATCCAAGAAAATGCAACAGTTGAAGTCCACGTCATCATATTATAGCTCGATGGATTTTAAATCACTAATTCCTCCAAATGCATCACTTTGGCTGGCAATGTCCATCTCCCCCGGGTCCCGGACTACCATTACCCCCCCCTGTCAACTCACCATCCGATGTAGCACTGGCAGAGGTTCTCGTGCGATGTGGCCTGCAGGATGAGCCGGTCCACCTGGTCGCGCACACACAGCGGTACCTCGTTGGCAAAGTCCGTGCCCGTCAGCTTGTCCCGCACCCGCTGGATGATCTGCACGGCCTTCTTGTTCTGCGCCTCGGGCACTACGGCGTCGCCGTCCCCTGGAGAGAGGAGAGCAGGGCGCTCAGAGACTCGTGTCGACGGGATACAACCGGTATACAGAGACCTCATACAAGCCGCGTCTTCTATACATTTACCGTCTTATTTTACCCAGGACCATTACATTAAAGGTAAAGTAAGTCAGCTCGGTTTAGAGGAGCTCTCTAGCTCGTGACCATCATGAGTTCACATGTAAAGGAGAGATACGCGTCAGCAACGTGAGCCCAATAATGACACCAATGAAACCAGCCAACAATCGTGCGATCACATGCATTGATCAACCGATAGGTCCCTCGCTACTGATCCCTGCGCGGCGCGGCGCCCTCACCGATGCGCTGTTGTCCCTCGATGCTGCTGTTGTGCCGACTCCTCAGCGGCGGGCTGGAGCCCAGCTGGGCGCCCTGCTCGAGGTCGGCGGCGTCGCCCTCTGCGGGCCCGCCGGCGCCGCCCGGGCCGCCGCCGCCCGTCGGGTGACGCCGCACCTGCTGCGGAGCGGGGAGGGAGCATGGGGTCAGGGCGAGGGTCGGACAGAAGAGAAAGGCACACAAGTAGGTACAGACGAGAGCGACACTTTCACTGTGGGATACATATCGTCCATTTTATGTTGGCATATTTTATTGTGATTGTGCGCAAAGATCATACGTCCCCATCCCACACCCTCGATAGCCTGTAATTGGGTAACAGCTGGTACCATGCGTCCACTCACCCTTGGCACTCCAGTTAACCCCTCACACCAGCTAGCCGCTTACGGTACAGAGCCTAGTGTGCCTTCCTCATCGTCCACCGCTGGTGTACGTACCGCGCGCGGGCTGTCGACCAGGCACCAGTTGAAGAGCGGGTCGTACACGAACGCCTCGAGCACGGCCATCAGGCTGTCCTTGTTCTTCCGCAGCACCGTCATCACAGACTCGCACGTCATCCGGTACGTGCCCTCGATACCGTCACCTGGAGATTAGATGTTAGATGTTAGTGAGGGGCAAGTATCTGCCTCTCAAATGACTGTCACCTGGCGGTCAGACGTGATAATATGTCAGTCTGATGACAGTCACCTACCAGTCGGACTGGAGTTACTACGGGCGCCGGGCAGGACGGCTCGGCTCATGTGGCACAGATCAGACGCGGCAGCACGTGAATTATGGTATGCAGCAGAACATGCTGCAAAGGTTCTAAGCCACACTAATGCAAATGAGACTTGCTTTCGACGTAGAGGATCATATACCGGAGTCCTACCAGCCCCTGCCTCAGCCCCGGTGACCGTTCTATCGGCTCACCTCCATGGCGTTGACCAGCATCCGCGTCAACCGGAAGGGGATCTTCTCTGGGAACTTTTCCCGCGTCATGGCCACCTCGAAACAGTCGCCGAAGTCGATGTGCAGGATCTTGCCGCTCATACGGTCCAGCATCAGGTTGGACGGATGTCTGCGGCAAACAAAGACGTGTCAGTGTGTAACTGAAAGCGAAGCAAAATTTTCGGACAGGAGTGCCCCGGCCTCTTCTACTCCCCTCCCACTAAAAACAGCGGTATCGACTATCGAGTATCATGTGACGGGATGAGAGCTCGTATACCAACCACTGCTTCACAAGTCATCATAATTCCCCAATTCCGACGCGTCCCTTCCCAGTTTCCTCCCCACCAATCCCTCTCTCCTCCTTCCTGCCCCTCCCCTCCCCTCATTCACCTATCTCCCAGTCCGAGCACGTATCCGACCATGCTCATCACTGCCAGTGAGCGGGTGAAGTTGGCGCGCCGGTCGAACCAGTCTTCCGAGGAGGGCGACTTGAGCCACAGCAGGCGCGCCAGGTCGTCGCCCTTGGTGGTCTCCAGCGCGTGCTCAAACACCTCGACCTTCTGTAGTAGCGTCAGGTGCTCGTAGTCCGGCGCCATCTGGCGATATTAGAGACAGAGAGAGAGAGGGTCAGTCACACAAACAGCACGGCTGACGGCGGCTTCTGTAGCAGCGTTGGGTGTTCGTAGTCGGGCGCCATCTGAGATGATATATCAGAGACAGGGAGGGGGGTCAGTCACACAGACAGCACGGCGGCTTCTGCAGCAGCGTCAGGTGCTCGTAGTCCGGCGCCATCTGAGATTATATATCAGAGACAGAGACTGAGGTGTCAGTCACACAGACAGCACGGCGGATTCTGCAGCAGCGTCAGGTGTTCGTAGTCGGGCGCCATCTGAGAGGATATATCAGAGACAGGGGGAGGGGTCAGTCACACAGACAGCACGGCGGCTTCTGCAGCAGCGTCAGGTGCTCGTAGTCGGGCGCCATCTGGCGATATCAGAGGGGTTGGTCAGAGGGCTGTTCACGGGCCCTGTGTGCGGTCGGGCCGTACACAGGCTGTAAGCTCCGCCCACTGCGTCCCTTCGTCATCCTTCCGTCATCGCACACAGCGACCGCTGTGGTCGGTCGGGACCGGCCACAGCGGACCGTCCACCGCACGCAGCCATTACGTCAGAACCGCCTACCCATCCCCTACCCCCGCAGCAGTTTGCGGTGCCCGTGAACACCCCTCAGGTCATAGGGATGAGGTGGCACAATCATTCACAGGCTAGACAGACACACTGTTTGAAATATCCACCACTGCTTCTTCCATCTCACCCCTGGGCGTACAATATTCCAACACTCACCCTCAGCATGATTTTGTGCTCGATGTTGAGCATGATCTTCTTTTTCTCGCGGTGGTCCCTGATGAGCGTGTGCAGTGTGTCCGAGTGCGGCACCCAGCCGATCAGGCCACTGTTGGTGCTCAGCGGCACCACAGCGAACCGCTGGATGGCCAGGTTGCGCCGCATCGTCTCCGGCGCCGTCTTCAGCAGCGTGTTCACCAGGCCGAACAGCTGCATCACCCGCTCGTCCTGGCGCAGGTCCTCGTGGCCCTTCACCAGGAACGTGTAGTCGCGACCGTCGCTGCCTGCGGAGCGCAACAGTGGACAAAGTTAAACGGGAAACTGTAGCTTGACAGCTATACCGCTACGTTATAGAAAAATAATGGAGCAATTACGGAATGAAATCACTCCAGACCTGAGTAGACGACAGAGACAGTGAACATTTAATACGTTTTTTTTCAAGACCAAAGCTTAGCTTGAGTAACATCAAAACTAAACCACTGAAGATGTCATAAACAACCACAGACCACCAGCTGCAGCCCAATTGAACCCTCATCTAGCACACGTTGCCCCAACCATCAGCGACCGCTGATCGGGTCACACAGGTCATCTACACAGATAGGGAGGAGGATTCAGCAAGCCCCCCCCCCACACACACACACGGTGACGCACCTCTCATGGTGACCTTGCGCGGCCTCTGTTTGGTGCTGAACACGGTCAGGGTGGATTTGACGCGCGCGATCCGGATGATGGGCATGTGCGGCACGTAGCTGCCCGGAATGGCCAGCTCCAGGTCGCGCGCGTTCATCAGCGCCGGCGACACGTACTGTGAAAACGAGCAGAGAGAACACGTACTGAGAACATGCCGAGATAATACAATGCTGAAACCACGCACCAGTGTCTGACCTAGACTCATCGAAATATGGATCAAACACTCAGAAACACAAAGACCCCCTTTCCCTCCATCTCCCCGGCTTTCCGTACCGGCAGGTCGAGGTTGGTGATGAGCGGCAGCTGTTTGGAGATCCGCCGGAACACCTGGTAGTAGCGGTTCCAGGCCAGGTTCAGCTCTCGCTCGTTGCCGCTCCTCTTGTAGCGGCGGCACAGCTCGTGCGCGTCCTGCAGCTCCTGGCCGTGAGCCTGACAGGGGAGTCACAGGCTATGCGTCAGCTGGGGGGGGGGTGGGGGGTGGTGGTAGATCTTGCGGTCAACGCCATAATTCACTCGGCCTCGGGCACTCACTTACACTCACATTGGTGGAGACGGTCAAAATGCGAAGATTGGTTACAAAGTTAGATGCAGGACGACCTCTCATGAGTTCATTCACTGTATTGGATACCTTATCGGAACAATGCATTTTCACGGTCTGTAAAACTATCCACTCAGCTGGGTGGATCTCTCCGTTCGTTCGTTCGTTCATTGGGGTTTACGGGCGCGTCGACTGCGGTGGTCATTTTGCGCCCATAACGCTGTACTGGTAAAGCGGATATGTCAACAGAGAACTGACGAACTGAAGAAGACTAGAACTACTTGAGATACGTTATACTAGTAAAACAAGTATATCACAGGAAAACTGATGGATTGAATATAAGAAAAGATGCTGCCGGATAAAACCCAGGGTGAGTCATCACCCAGCAGGTGGCGAATGGTGGTGCCTGGGGCAATGCGGCCGAGGCAGCGTGTCCGGTTTGGTTCGAGGTGCGGGCAACTTAAGAGAATGTGAGTGACTGTGAGCGGCACGGCACAATGGCTACATGTTGGTTGATCATCTCCACGGAGGAGATAGCCATGCGTTGCATACGTATGCCCTATCCGTAGTCTGCAGAGGACCACTTCATGGCGTCTTTTGCCTTGAAAGCAGGACTGCCAGGGCTCCAGAGTAGGTTTCACCTTTCGTAGCTTCTCGGATCCATGGAGACGCCACTCTGTCTGCCAGCTAAACGTCGTAAAAGATCGAACGGCTGGGTAAAAATCGCGAGCCGGCAGAGGCAAACGACGGAGGCAGGGGGCCGCGGCAGCGCGTCTTGCGGCCGCGTCGGCAAGCTCGTTGCCTCTTATGCCCACATGGCTCGGTATCCAGCAGAACTGGATGAATTTACCTGCTCGTTCCACCGACGTAAGACGAGATAAAATGTCTTGTACTATCGGGTTGTCTGGATTAAAACTCCGTAAAGATAAGAGGCTGCTAAGGGAGTCTGACAAGATCAGATAGCAGGAGCTGTCAGACACCTCGATAAAACACAAAGCCTTCTCAATCGCAACGAGCTCGGAAGAAAAAACAGAGGCAGAAGTTGGCAAAGAGAATGTGCGTGTGTCATGACCAGTCACAAAAGCGCAGCCGACACCATGTTCTGTTTTCGAGCCGTCTGTAAAAACCGAGGTAAAACCATCATATGAGGCAATGTGTTCCAGCGCCCGTGCTCGTAGTGTGCATGGCGGCTGATCGTCCTTCCTGATGTCTGTCAGTAAAAGATCGATTCGTGGATACGCATTTCTCCAGGGCGGCGAGGGCGCGCTCCATGTGCGCCTCACGCCGCGAAGAGAAATGTTTGCTTTTGAGAAGAGAGCTTGCATACGTCCACCGAAGGAAGTCGATCGACCAGCCACTCTGTCAGACCGACTGATCTCCCGTGAGAAGACATACGGGTATGCCGGGTGCGAGGGAAATTGACGAAGTTTTAAAACATACCGCATGCCCAACATCTGGCGACGGAGAGATAACGGTGGCTCGTGAGCCTCAGCCAGAACGCTGCTTGTTGGCGAAGTACGGAAAGCACCCGTAGCAACGCGAAGTGAGGCATGATGAATGGTGTCAAGCATTTTCTTACGCGACTCGCTGGCGCTGTTATAAATGAAACTTGCGTAGTCGAGCTTTGAACGTCCGAGCACACAGAGATGCCCCTATGGAGCCAATATACTCCATAGAGGTGAGCCTCTTCCCAGGATAATCTCCTCACCCCCGGGTGAAACCACTTTCTTTGAATCTCCCCGTGCCTCATCTGAAAGAAGCTCTCCGCCAGCGTTCCCTCACTCACCCGAGTAAAGCTCTCTTCTCTCTGACTGCCCCCTCTCCCTTACCTGAGTGAAGCTCTTCTCCGTGAAAGTCTTCTCCCTCACCTGAGTGAAGCTCTTCTCTTTGAGCGTCTCGGGCCCGCGCTCCATCATTGCGTGCAGCGGCTCCAGGACGGCGAACATGGCTGGGATATTGCGCTCGCCGAAATACAGCCGGGACGCCTCCTCCAGGCCCTCGTGCCACCGGTTGTCCCACAGAATCGCCACGCGGATCAGTTCGTCCGACACCTGTCCGGAAGGGGAGGCGGGCGTAGGGGTCAGTCTGATGATTGCGGCGGCTCAAACAGGTCAGGTAGGTCACTGGGAGCTGACCCTATGGTGATGGTCTAAATAGCACAGTCGGAATGCGCATAACGCGGGCGAAGGGTTGAACTTCGCGCAACCATCTTTGATCCACCAGCCGATATTGGACACAAAAATTAACCCCTGTTGCACCAGCGATACACCGGCGCACCCACCATGAACTCCTGCTGGACGAGTGTCTCCGAGTGCTCGCGCATGTTCTTGAGGATCATCTGGGCGGCGCGCTCCCGGGCCGGCACCGACGACTTCTTGGCCACCGTCAGCGGGTACACCAGCGCCTGGAAAGGAGGGGGAGGCCGGTTCAGAGCACGAATGACGTGGCAGGGCAGCGGTCTTTGAGTTCCACATTCTGACTTTACCTATGAAAAGTTTGCGTGGCTTACACGGCACTGGGCTGCATAAACTAAACAAATATGATAGAAGCCGGGTGTAACAAGATGCTAACGAACCCAAAAGTGCATTAACCCGCGAGTTGCTGGGGGGGGGGGGCGTTAAACGCCCCCACTTTTTTCGCCGGGCCATAGCATAAAAACGGCGCGCCGCAGGCGCGCCAAATTTTGGGTACCTGTAGGGAATTGATTGAAGTTTATTGTGACAAAGTTTCAAATCAATCGGTCGGAACATTTTTGAGATATCGAGGTTTTAGTGACGTCATGATTTCTGAGTTTTCGACCAAAAACGGCATATGTTCAAAAAATCATATAAAATCACAGAATAGACATACAGACATGCCGTAAACGCCATTAGACTGCCAATACCATGATCAATCAAATGGCTATCTTCGATTATTGATTATCGTTCCGCATTTTCCAAAATCTTGAACTGAATCTTGGCAATTTTTCGTGACTACTTCACGACCATGATACATGAATTTCTTAAATTGAACTTTTTGAGTCAAACACGTACACATATGATAAAATGAATGTCACCATCGTGTTCTACGCCTCAAATTACCTATAAAACATGTGTCACAGGCTGCGAATATCAGTTTTGATTTTCGGGGATATGGGCCTACCCGGTTGACCTGACCTTGACCCTGACCTATGCTTGACTGACCCCTATATGGAGCTGACACTCTTGTAGGCCTTATAAGATGGATTGTGCACCGTTTTGACAGAGTTTATGGCGAGAGGCGCCCATTGCGAAGTCCTGAAGTCCATGCTACTGAAAGCCCGATTTCAGGTGTTTGACCTGACCTGGACCCGACCTGTGACCTCAAAATTCAACTTTAAAGTATTCATCTGAAGCGTCTCGTCGCGCTCTTTCGTTTGCCGCCTCGTGCGTTTCGCTGCGCCTATTGGTTCTCGAGTTATCGGCTGGGGGCATTTAACGCCCCCCCCCCCCCCAGCAAACGGTGGGTGGCGAAATACCCCAGCAACTGCCGGGTTAATATGTTTTAATTATATAACTGACCTGGGGTGACCTCCAGTATGGTCAGTAAGCATTTTGCGTACAGGACGAGAACTACTAACATGCGAGTGGACCTGTGACCTGTGTGTAGAGCAGCAACTGACCTGCGGGTGGACCTTTCCCAGCTCCGTGAGCAGCGATGTGATGAGCCGCGCGATCAGCGGCCGAGGCGTGTCGATCCGGGCTATCAGCTGCGGAATCACCTGTGAGAACGATCACCCGTCGTTAGCAGCAGCCTCACCGTAAACAAGTGACCGAAGAACAAATACCAAACTGACGGCTTAAAGTGAATTTTACACACGAATTATAAAAGAAGCACCGTCAGCATTACCATCCGGGCATGTTCCCATTTGACCAGCTGGCAGTGACATGTCATAACTTCAGACCGTCCCTCGCCACTAAAAAGACCATATCAGCTGGTGTTTCAGCCACTCCTTCCAATCCCTCCTCGGAATTCCAGACCAACCACCGCGGCCGACATACCTGCAGCCAGTTGTCGATTTTGATTTTCCGGAGTCCCTCGGTGAGGGCGTCGTTGACCTCAGGCACCTGCCCGTACTCGAACCAGAGGGTGAGGAGGCGCAGGGTGTCCTGCAGACTGCTGCCCGTGTTGAGGGAGATGGAGCGGACGAAACCCTGCACGGCCGGAACCACGAACGGAAGGTGGCGGCCAGAGCGCTGTGAGAGGGAAAAGGCGGGGTGAGTCATTATGGTCAGCTTTAATACCTCAATGACTAGTTACAGAACTCAGCACATCCGTCATCTTCCAGTTCCAAGCAAAGCACGTTGTGATTCCAAGCCTACCGTCACCACATTCTCAGTTCGATCCCAGCCTCCAAATCAACACACCATCCGCCATATCCTATTTTTCTGCCGATGTCCACACTTCTGCAGTCACTTAACACCGCCTCCCCGGCGCCTCAGCTGCCGGCGAAACGGCACACCGTCCACCCCACACGCTACCCACCGCCCGCACCCCATACTGCCCGCCCCTGTGACACTCACCACCGCCTCGCCGGCGCCTCAGCTGCCGGCGACACGGCAGCGTCCACCCTACACGCTACCCACTGCCCGCGCCTCCTGCTGCCCGCCCCTGTGACACTCACCACCGCCTCGCCGGCGCCGGCGGCGGGCGACACGGCAGTGTCCACCCCACACGCTACCCACCAGTGCCCGCGCCCCATACTGCTCGCCCCTGTGACACTCACCACCGCCTCGCCGGCGCCGGCGGCGGGCGACACGGCGCACCGGCCACGGAAGAAGAGCACCGCCTGGAAGTTCATGAAGGCCCAGGCGTGCCAGGCGCGGTACCAGCTCGGGTCGTACTTGGTCGAGTACTGGTAGTACCTGCGCACAAAGAGACGCAGGGAAGGAAGAGTGTAACTTACCAACGACTGGGAACTCAGTACCACAGAGTCACGAAACAACTCCCCGAGTAGCAAGCCGAGGATAAACGTTTCCAGCGTTAGCATAGCGTTTAACAGGTAAGGAGCCTACATAAATCCTGTAAAATCAAACAAAACTAAGAATAGAAGGAAAGCTCAAGGAACAAAAGTACCTCAACTACCCAAGAATCGTTTCCCCTTTCCCCTTTCTCTCCCCCTCTGTGTACTCACTGCAGCACGGCCGGTATGGTGGTCTCGGAGAGCGGCTCAAAAGGACCGGTCCATCCCCTCCCCCTGCCCGTCACTCACTGCAGCACCGCCGGTATGGTGGTCTCGGAGAGCGGCTCAAAAGGACCGGTCCATCCCCTCCCCCGCCCGTCACTCACTGCAGCACCGCCGGTATGGTGGTCTCGGAGAGCGGCTCAAAAGGACCGGTCCATCCCCTCCCCTCCCCCGCCCGTCACTCACTGCAGCACGGCCGGTATGGTGGTCTCGGAGAGCGGCTCAAAAGGACCGGTCCATCCCCTCCCCTTCCCCGCCCGTCACTCACTGCAGCACGGCCGGTATGGTGGTCTCGGAGAGCGGCTCAAAAGGACCGGTCCATCCCCTCCCCCGCCCGTCACTCACTGCAGCACCGCCGGTATGGTGGTCTCGGAGAGCGGCTCAAAAGGACCGGTCCATCCCCTCCCCTCCCCCGCCCGTCACTCACTGCAGCACGGCCGGTATGGTGGTCTCGGAGAGCGGCTCAAACTCCATAATGCGACCAGTCCCCCATCCCTCTCTCTCTACGGTGTACTCACTGCAGCACGGCCGGTATGGTGGTCTCGGAGAGAGACTCGAACTCCACCCAAGGACCAGTCTCCCCTCCCCCTCCTCTCTCCCCTGTACTCACTGCATCTCCCCTGTACTCACTGCAGCACGGCCGGTATGGTGGTCTCGGAGAGCGGCTCAAACTCCTCCTTCCAGGCTCCCAGTTTGAGGAAGCAGCGGGAGAGCAGGATGGCCGGCGACTCGCCGCGCGGCTCGTCCGAGCTCAGCTGCGGCACCTGGCCGGCGCTCAGCGCCGCCGCACGGCCGTACGTGCTCACAGAGGCCGACACGAAACTCTCGAGCCGCCTGCAGGGAGGGGGCAGGTCAGTCAGAGGGTACACAGGGCCACCGCCCGGCCGTAGGTGCTCACGGAGGCTGACACGAAACTCTCCAGACGTCTGCCGGGAGGGGAGGGGCAGGTCAGTCAGAAGGTACATTGGGCCGCCGCCCGGCCGTACGTGCTCACAGACGCCGACACGAAACTCTCCAGCCGTCTGCGGGGAGGGGGCAGGTCAGTCAGAGGGTACACAGGGCCGACACGAAACTCTCCAGCCGTCTGCAGGGGGAGGGGGCAGGTCAGTCAGCGGGTACAGCGCCGCCGCCCGGCCGTAGGTGCTCACAGACGCCGACACGAAACTCTCCAGCCGTCTGCGGAGTGCGATATGGGAGTAAGAGGTCAGTTCTTCTGTTCGGAGGGGATTGCCTCATTTCGCATGCGATTTACGATCTGTCGTGCTTAGCCGACCTTCACAATATACTTTGACACAAGACACGAGAAATATAAAAAATACATGAATGAAACCTAGGGTGCACCATGAATAGATTGTAGACATACTACCACCTGATTAACAACAAATCACATTCCTCAATCCCTCCCCCTGACCATCTCCGGCTAAGGAGCTCCGACCATCCGCTGACCTGAGCGCCTCGGGTTTGTCGCCGGCCGCCCACTGGTACTTGATGTAGGCGTAGCGCACGTGCGGGTTATCCTTCTGGGACGGACCTGGGTTCTCCGCTATCAGCTCGTCCAGAATCTGACGAGACTGGTTCTGAAGCACGGAGGAGGGAGTGAGGGTTAGCATTGGGACGGAGTGCGACTAGTCTGGTGAAATACTAGCCGATCAATGCGGTATACAAGACCTACAATACGCAAGCTGGAAGATATCTCACATATTTTATCGACGACATCGTGTATTATAGTAGGTACCTACCTGTACCAGACGCGTACGCCTGTGTACCAAAGCGAGCAAGGATTGGAAGTCGTGACCAATATTTATGGGGAATATTTGTTTCTGGTCCCTAAAAAGCTGTTTCTGGCACCTAATTGCTGATCAGCCCCAAAATGCTTATTCGACCCTAATATCTGAATCTGGCACCTAATTGCTTCCACACAGCCTAAAGTTGCCAGATCGTCTAGTTGAACTCCGTATTTGCTGTTTGCTGATTCAGCACCAAAACCAAAACATCCAGCACCTATTTTATTCCACGTTTGCCTACCTAATTCGCGTAATCTTCCTGATTTTATGTATCCTAACAACATGAACGTTGCATTCGGTGATGTCAAGTGCCATTTTCGCCAGTGGAGATAATGATTAATGCCATTTCTAGCCAAAAGAGAATCACTAGCCAGCTATGGTGCAGCATAGCAAGACGCTCCTATACCAGCCCGCTATGTAGAGACTACTACTAGAGATTATTGCACCCTCAGCCATTTTAACGTGAAAAGTTTGGATCCGTCACTTCCAGCCAGGCTCTCAGGTCATAAACTGGAGTAAAGCAAAATGTCAACTCTTAACAGACATGCCACGCAACTGGCCCTCTTTTCAATATTATTAGCTTTCTGGCCTGCAATCATCGTCTGACTCCATCTCGATCAAACGCAGCATCCGGTTTCTACAGGGGCGTTTGACTGACCGGCCACACAATAACCAAAAACAAAATCAAAGCTTCATGCACACATATGACATAAGTAAGAAACGGATGAAAAAGGCACAACCACGGCACAACTCTGCGCAGCAAACAACGGACAATGTCCCACGCAAGATCCCGCGTTTCTTCAGCGGCCTTGAACGGAATGAAAACAGTACATTTCTTTTTTGGAGCTATTTGATGACGTCAAAAGATACAATACCCGTTTTAATGGTCAAAATCGAGACAATTACTCACAAAAATGTTTCCCTTTAAGCATTACAAATAAATACTTCTAAATATCTAAATGACATTGTTTTTTCAAACAAATCAATATTATTTGCTTACTTAACCCGCGAGTTGCTGGGGGGGGGGGGGGGGGTACCTGTAGGGAATTAATTGAAGTTTATTGTGACAAAGTTTCAAAAAAATCGGTCGGAACATTTTTGAGATATCGAGGTTTTAGTGACGTCATGATTTCTGAGTTTTCGACCAAAAACGGCATATGTTCAAAAAATCATATAAAATCACAGAATAGACATACAGACATGCCGTAAACGCCATTAGACTGCCAATACCATGAACAATCAAATGGCTATCTTCGATTATTGATTATCGTTCCGCATTTTCCAAAATCTTGAACTGAATCTTGGCAATTTATCGTGACTACTTCACGACCATGATATATGCATTTCTTAAATTGAGGTTTTTGAGCCAAACACGTACACATATGATAAAATGAATGTGACCATCGTGTTCTACGCCCCAAATTACCCATAAAACATGTGTCACAGGCTGCGAATATCAGTTTTGATTTTCGGGCATATGTGCCTACCCGGTTGACCTGACCTTGACCCTGACCTATGCTTGATTGACCCCTACATGGAGTTGACACTCTTGTAGGCCTTATATGATGGATTGTGCACCGTTTTAACAGAGTTTATGACGAGAGGCGCCCATTGCGAAGTCCTGAAATCCATGCTACTGAAAGCCCGATTTCAGGTGTTTGACCTGACCTTGACCCGACCTGTGACCTCAAAATTCAACTTTGAAGTACTCATCTGAAGCGTCTCGTCGCGTTCTTTCGTTTGCCGCCTCGTGCGTTTCGCTGCGCCTATTGGTTCTCGAGTTATCGGCTGGGGGCGTTTAACGCCCCCCCCCCCCCAGCAAACGGTGGGTGGCGAAATACCCCAGCAACTGCCGGGTTAAACGTCATATACAATGCTGAGATCACTACGGGGCTGTCTTAGAGTGTAGCTGCACTGGCAACCTTTAGGCTAGACTCCAGGGGTCATTATACCAGAACAACATGATTCTACCAGCCAGTATTTCATTTTTCTACTAGATTGGTGCTACGCTCAGCATTTAGGTGCCAGATTCAGAAAAAAAAGAGTAAGGCGTACCGATGAATAGGTGCCAGAAACAGCTAATTAAGGTCATTTTCCATGATTGGTACTGGTATCCACCAAATAGGTGCTGAGGACCAATTTTGGGGCGAATCAGCTTTTAGGTGCCAGAAATAGCTTTTCTGGGACGCAATTAAATGGCGTCCAATATTTATTCCAGCTGATGGTCCATTAAGACAATTTCTTAATAAGTCTAGCGGTAATTTCGGCCCGACCACCCAGCTCCCACCCATTGACTCCATGGACTCACCAGCCGTCCGCTCTTGCGGCAGAGTGCGGCGAACTTGAGCCGGGTCCTCATGTCGAGGTGGGGCGGCAGAACCAGCGAGCGCACGTGCAGGATGCGCTGCCAGTCCTCCACAGCCGCCGTGCAGCCCTGGACGGAATGGCATAACAATTAGTCAGGTAACGTCTCAGGTCGGGCAAAGGTGCAACAGCATTACACAATGCGTTTAACAGTGCTGCAGCTGAGGATATTATGAAAGTACGCTAATTCATTCACTCTCTAACCATTCCACCCCCTTACTAATTACTCTCAGCATGAGTTAGCGTTCGTTCATCGTCCGGCTAGCAGCCAATGTCCACACTCACTCTCTAACCCCACACAATCCGCAGGCTCTCACTCTCTCACCCACCCCACGGCCGTCTCTCACTCTCTCACCTGCAGCCGGTCCCACCACATGGTCTGAATGGCTGAGCGGCGCTCCTTGACCAGTTTGAAGGTGATGATCTCCTCCAGCTCGGACAGCATCTGGGCGCTGACCAGGGTACCGTAGGCGCGCTGGTAGCTCTCGCCCACCATGGCCGTTAGCTCCGTGTCTAGCAGGTCTCGAGCCGTGTCGATCCACTGCGGGGGGGAGGGGTGTTAAGTACGGGGTATAATGGTATAGACGTCAGCTCCGTGTCCAGCAGGTCCCGAGCCGTGTCGATCCCTTGCAGAGGAGGGAGGGGTGTTAAGTACGGTACCTAGTATGGTAGTGCAGTACCGTTGCAATCAAAGAAAGGGGGATGAAGGAAGGTCCAGTTGAAACCGTAAGTTCACACGCATGAAACAGAAAGGCACGAGCCCCGACAAATAATGACTGGGTATCACCGACAATCAATGATTTTAAGAGTTCATCAGTCCCGGCTGTCCCGTCCGTCTAAATGGTCAGACACTCCACCTCGCCCTATTCCACTGTGGTCGACCCATATTCTGTGCGCACCTGTTTGGCCTCCTCATACTGTTCCTTCTTGATGGCCAGCACGGCCCGGTGGAAGGCGCCCTCCTGTGTCTCGCGCGGGATGGCCTGCACGTACGGCTCCATGGTCTGCCAGGTGGCCGTGGCCAGTGACGAGACGGCCGCCATGCGCGCCATGTTCTGGCGCACCTCCAGCGGCGCCTGAGGCCACACCGAGGCCGCCACGCCGGATAGCTGGTCCCTGGGGAAAAGGAGAGGGAGAGGTCAGAGTGGGACTTCGAGAACAAGCTTTAAAGCAGCTCCATATTCACGCAGCTGGACATTGATTCGATACGACAGACAACAAGACAATCGTTCCATCTGAAAATTGTACTCCAACAGTCATGGCTCATAACAACTTCGACCTTAGCCCCAACTCTATTTTCCCTCCCCCTGTCCTAAGTCCGCCGCTCACCATTGCCCGAGCGCCTCCATACAGCGCATCTGTCCAAGCCTGGCTCCACCTCCCCTTGCGTCCTTCCTCAGTCCGCTGTCAGCTGTCAGCTGTCTGACTACTCACCACTGTCCGAGCGCCTCCATACAGCACATCTGTCCGAGCCCTCCCTCCCCCCCCCCCCACGCCCGCTGTCCGCTGTCTGACTACTCACCACTGTCCGAGCGCCTCCATACAGCGCATCTGTCCGAGCCGCAGGCTGAAGTCGCAGTCTGCCGGCCGGTCGTCCTCGGCCGGCTCAGCCAGTTTGGCCGAGTACGCGTCTAGCGCCGACTGCCAGTCGTGCAGCTTCTCGTGCCAGCGCTCCTGCACCGCCACAGACTTGGTGTGGTACTTGCGCGCAAACTCCAGCAGACCTGGCGGACAGCGGGAGACGGGAGAGGTCAGCGCGTCATAATATACGACGGCACTTGAAGGCGACGCTTCCAAAACGTTTTTACATTCACGGAAGTCACTCAAACACAACGGATATTTTGCCATTCCCATTGCCTTTATTTGAAACGCTCACAAATTCGAGAATCCATGCCATTATTACTTCTTTTGTCCGTCATAAGCAAACAAGAATTTCTTTGGTCTTTAATGCTACCCACCATCATCAAAATCCCCCCCCCCCCCCCAGCCGCACTCTGCTCCCTCCCTACATCGCCCGTCGCGCGTCTCTCACCCTGAGCGGCCTCCTTTTGCTGCAGTTTGTTGTTGACCGAGATGAGCGTCTCGATCACCTGCGTGGTGGCGCCCTTGTGGAACTCCTCCTCCTTGTAGTGGAGTGCCTTGGCGTAGGCGCGGCACCGGAGCGCCTGCTCGCCCAGCAGTCGGCTCTCGATACGCAGCGACTCCTGGCGACGGAAGGATGTGAACGGTCAAATACGCCAGTGATGCACGGATAGCACTAAAGCTGAGCACTCTACAGAAGAAAGTCCACGCTTTTGCGGAAGCACAGACTCCCAGAGCCGCACGCCCCCGCCCAACTCACGATGTCCCAGTAACAGCCCCGTCCCTCTTAACTCACGATGTCGCAGTGTTCCATGAACTCTGCCAGATTGAGCAGCGTCTGCGTGATCTCGGGTATCTCCTGTGAGCGCAGCGCCAGCCGAACGGCGTCCAGCAGCTCGCCCTGGTGGTCCTTATCCAGCTCGGACCAGCACGAGACGAACGCCGCGTTAAACAGGTCCCGGGACAGCTGCGGGTACGACTGGGCCAGCGCGCAGCACGACCTGACGGGGGGAGAGGGGGGCATGTCACATTAAGTTGAGAGAGTACCACCGACTAGGTCAGCGGCCGTGAGCGGAACGGGTTAGAATAGGCGTCGGCAACGGAAAACACCGTTACTAAAGGCAATTGAAAAATTTGATAATCTTTATTACACGTCCACAAAAAAGAGATTAAAACGTACGCTAGCTTGCGATCATAAACGTTAATCTAATGGCAACTGTTTGCTCCAGATCCATTGAACAGAGTACCACCACTTTGTTAGTTGTTACTACCCAATGATGAGCGCTGCACAAATAAATTTCACAGACCTAGCACGAGCGGTGGCGATGGGCCGTCACCTGACATTGCGCGGCGCCTCACCTGAGCGCGTGCGAGGGCGACTCTTTGAGTACGGCGATGCTGATGCGCCTCAGCCACTCGGACCAGTCGTCCTTGCTCACGCGCCGGGAGGCCATCCACGCCTGCTTCAGGTTGTTGACGGAAACGGAGAGCTGTCGGCAGCGGCAGACACCGAGTCACGGTTAGAGAGTGATGCTGGTAGGGTCACGACTCACGGCTGTTTGTAGGGGTCTCAGGGCGTGTCTCCAGAGGCCGGGTCACAGGTCGTACATAGCGCACACTGTTCGGCCGATACCAAAGAAGGCAAGGGTGTTGGGTTACAGAATGACCAAATACACGTCACAGTCACAGATCACAGTCATGCTCCCGTCAAGGCAGCGGTAACAAATCACACATCAGTCACAAGTCACATTACACGTCATGTGAGTGCCGTCCCCCGTCGAGTGCCCACCTTTTTGGATGGTGCCGGCTCGGCGGTCTCCGGCTGCACGAATCCCGGCTGGTAGACACAGCTCGGACTGTCCTCCTCCATCGCTGACGTCTGGAGACAAACACATAGACACAGACGGGTCAGCGGGGTCGAGCGGGTCAGGAAGTTGGATTTCTGGGGGTCAGGATAGGTAAACAACACAGATTGTAAGACCGATGTCAAGCCGATGACAACAATGCGGGGCTACATTACATCAATATCACGAATTATCACAGCATGTGTGATATTTACCGACGCAGGAGATTCTGAACATATTGATCATAAGTAAAATAATGACAAAGAGCCTTTGACGCACACAAACGAAAGCCCATCCCACCATGCAAGGTTAACCTCAAAATCCGTCGAGCTGCAGCTGCAGTCCGTACACCCGCAGACGTCCCTCTTCTACGGGTGTGACGGAACGGGACTGGCACGGAGACCTTCCGCTCCCCGTTCTATCTTCCCCCCTGGCTGTAACAGCAGGGAGTCAACGTACCAGTACGTGCGTGCTGATGAGCTGGTCGTACTCGACGTTCTGGATGCCGTGCTTGAGCAGCACCTTGTTCACCGTGGGCATGAAGAGGGCGTAGCGGCGACGTAGCTGCTGTACCAGCGCGCACAGAGTGTCCATGGCCGGCGAGCGGAGCGAGGGACACGTGTCCAGACACCGGATCTAGAGAGGGAGGGGATTGGGTCAGTATCCACACCCCGTGTCCATGGCCGGCGAGCGGAGCGAGGGACACGTGTCCTGACAGCGGATCCAATAGAGAGCGAGGGGGAGAAGTGTCAGTCAGTGCAGTCACGTGCAGACAGCGGATTTGACCGACATAATCGCCAGAATCGCCAGTTCAGCCCATGAATCACTACCCACAAGCAGACGGTCCACTACCCACTACCCACCAGCGGACGGTCCACTACCCACTACCCACCAGCGGGTGCATGATGCGCCCGACGTATTCGGTGAGGTCGAGCTTGGTGGCCAGGTCGGCGACGGTGACGAGCGCCTCCTGGCAGACGGGCAGCGGCGCGTCCTTGGGGTCGAACAGGCGCACCATGGGCGGCAGTACCAGGTGCAGGTGGTCGTCCAGGTTGCGGCCCACCTTCCGCAGCGCCGACAGCAGCTGCAGCAGCGACGGCGGTCACAGTTCGTCATTCAGGGCTGCTGGGACTGCGGCGGGGGCACTCCTGGCCATCTGTTCATGGGTGACGGACTAGGAGGAAAAATCGCGGCAGGGAACACTGGGCCGCTCGGTGGAGGTTGGGTGAGTTTGGAGAGTAAAGAAGGGACTGCAGCTCTACGTCGTGTAACATGGTCGGCTACGGATCGAGCTCGTGAGAAAAAAAGGGCGTCTAAGCCGCGGACTGGTCCAAACCAAATTGTAAAAAATATGCGTCATACATATTCAGAGTCCATCCCACTACATAGTGACGTCCCTTCTCCTCTCTGCCAGTGGCGCCCCTTCCCCTCTCTGCAGGCAATACACACCCTCCTCGCCCCCTACCTTGAGTGTGACGACGCGTCCTCGGCTTGTGTCGTGGTACAGCACCCGCAGCGTGTTGGGGATCAGCTGCGGCATATACGTCTTGAACTCAGATCCGAGCGCGGCGGCAATGTGCTCCACCAGGGCGATCAGGGTGGGCTGTAGCGGCGAGTCCAGCTGCCAAAACTCTCGGATCACCAGGAATATGTCGGGCAACGAGGGCCGGATGTGCTGGCGCACCACGTCGATCAGCGTGGCCAGCTGCTGGAAGAGGAACTCGCGGAAGGGCGCGTCGGCCGTGCGGATCACCAGCAGGAGGCAGGGCATCACCTGTGACAGGTACGAGACGCACTTGGTGCCCAGCGACTGCACGATGAACGAGATCGCCTGTAACAGACGCGCGGAGCGGCAGGCGGTCAGACGGAGCGGTGGGAGGCGGCGGCCGGCTCTCGGCCAAACGGGAGAGTGACGCTGCCATATTATGGGCTATATGAAGGGGATGGTCACAAACATACCAACTGCCTGTCATGGGTCGAATTCCGTCGAATTCCGGTACCACGTCTTATACCCACAGTAGAAGTGAGTGTGGGCGCATGAATCTGAATTAAAAGGCCATACCTGGACCACCGTCGGGGTATGGTGTGTGTTGGTGTCGGTATGGTATGGTGTGGGTCATAGACCTTTACATACCAAGTATTGGTATGTAGAGGTCTATGTGTGGGTGTATAATTGTCATACCTGGACCACCATGGTGTGGTACTGGGAGAGCGCCGGGTCGGGGTATGTGTGGGTGGGTGTGTATGGTGTTAGTATCCGTACCTGGACCACCATGGTGTGGTACTGGGAGAGCGCCGGGTCGGGGTATGGTGTGGGTACTGTGTGTGTATGGTGTTAGTATCCGTACCTGGACCACCATGGTGTGATACTGGGAGAGCGCCGGGTCGGGGTATGGTGTGGGTGTGTGTGTGTATGGTGTTAGTATCCGTACCTGGACCACCATGGTGTGATACTGGGAGAGCGCCGGGTCGCGAATGATCCTCATGAGCGTTCCGAAGGCCACGGCCGGGTAGAACTCGTCCATCGAGTGCTGCGACATGTTCACCAGCCGCACGCTGCTGTTGGCGTCCGCTGCGAACACGGAGGGCTCAGTTGGACAGACAGACACCAGGCGGTCTAAATGACAACAGCCCGAGGATGGTAGAACAGAGACTGCCACAAAACATACGCCAACTAGTGGGCTCCAAGGTTGACGCAGTTACCACCGCTCTACCCCTACCCAACATGTTGGTAGTGTCCTCCTCTCACCCAGTGTATCGGTGGTGTCCCGTGTCAGTTCTGTCAGATGGTGTCAGTGTCGGTAACCCCCCTCTCTCACCCAGTGTATCGGTGGTGTCCCGTGTCATCTGTCAGATGGTGTAAGTGTCGGTAGTGTCCCTCTCCCTCTCCCCCTCTCTCTCTCTCTCTCTCTCTCTCTCTCTCTCTCTCTCTCTCTCTCTCTCTCTCTCTCTCTCTCTCTCTCTCTCTCTCTCTCTCTCTCTCTCTCTCTCTCTCTCTCTCTCTCTCTGTCTCTGTCTCTGTCTCTGTCTCTCTCTCTCTCTCTCTCTGTCTCTCTCTCTCTCTGTCTCTGTCTCTCTCTGTCTCTGTCTCTGTCTCTCTCTCTCTGTCTCTCTCGTCTCTGTCTCTGTCTCTGTCTCTCTCTGTCTCTGTCTCTGTCTCTCTCTGTCTCTGTCTCTCTGTCTCTCTCTCTGTCTCTGTCTCTCTGTCTCTCTGTCTCTCTGTCTCTCTGTCTCTCTGTCTCTCTGTCTCTCTGTCTCTCTGTCTCTCTGTCTCTCTGTCTCTCTGTCTCTCTGTCTCTCTGTCTCTCTGTCTCTCTGTCTCTCTCTCTCTCTCTCTCTCTCTCTCTCTCTCTCTCTCTCTCTCTCTCTCTCTCTCTCTCTCTCTCTCTCTCTCTCTCTCTCTCTCTCTCTCTCTCTCTCTCTCTCTCTCTCTCTCTCTCTCTCTCTCTCTCTCTCTCTCTCTCTCTCTTACCCAGTGTATCGGTGGTGTCCGGGTCGGGGATCACCAGACACTCCTCGTTCGACTCCTGGTTGAGTGTCCTCTTTCGGTAGGGGTCTAGAGCGCCCAGCAGACCCAGCACACGAATCGTCTCACGACTGGAACACGGACCGAGCGACCGTCAGACACATGACGGAAGGCGACGGAGAGCCAGCAGCACAATAGGAGGGACAATAGCGGCGTGAAAATAGCAAAGGGGTCTCGACATGCTGTAAACGGTACAGCTGTAGCATCAGGATTTGACGTAACTCGTAGGTTAAGCGTCACAAGTCAACTGAAACCGCACTAAAGAATGCGAATCACAGCAATTCAGAACTCCAGTAACTACGCCTCCTGTTCCTAATTTCCTCCTACTTTTGCTGTTTCTACTTTATAACATCATTTTACGATTATTCGCAGCTAAATGACCACGTCTCCCCCTCCACGGCCTGACCGTTCCGGTCCGCCACTGACCGTATGGTGGGCTGCTGCTCGGTCTTGAGGAAGCCGATGAGTACGTCGAGCAGCTGCGGGTACTGCTGGTAGGCGCTGCTGGTCGGCCCGCTGGGGTCCGCGCGCGCCTGTACCAGGTTGGCCAGCGTGTACAGCACCGCCTCCCGCTTGGCCAGCGAGCTGTTGTCGGCCAGGATTGCCAACAGCAGCGGGAACAGCTCGTTCACCCAGTGGCCCATCTCCGGACCGCTCACCTGATGGGGAGGAGGGCAGGGGCGGGCCGAGGGTCAGCGAGGGAGGGGCGGTGGGGTGCGGGCGGTCTGACGAGACGCAACAGATGGCAGGCCGCGACGGCCACACATCCCTCCTCCCCCCCCCCAAAAAAAATGTCAGACGAGAAATGTCTAGAGCAGCATGTCAACCTACTAAAACTTTTATCCCGGGCTATATCTACGCACTTTCTTCCGGCCTCACGTGCCCCAGAGCTCTCTACTCGTGCCTCTCTCCTAGTCATACTCACGTGCGCCAGATCTCCGACGGCGTACAGGATGCTGCTGACCACGGCCGCGTTCGGCTCGTTCTCCCTCAGGCGCTGACACAGCACCTTCATGATGGGCCGCAGGTAGGGGCGCGTCAGCCGCGGCGACGACGAGACCAGGTGGCCGAGCAGGCGCGCCGACTGCTCACGGTTCCTGGCCAGACCGCTGTGCTCCAGCTCCGTCAGAATCTGGATCAGCGTCTTGCGCAGGCTGGGCATCACGTAGGCTGGGTTCATGGCGCTCAGCCGGCCGATGATGCAGAGCACCATCTCGCGGATCTCAAACACCTGGTCGTTGAGCGAGACGAACAGGGCGTTGAGGCTCTCGGCCTGCGCCAGGTGGTTGTCGAAGCGCTCCTCCAGCGACCAGAAGACGGTCAGACGGATGTCGGGGTCGGTGTCGGTGATGCCGGCCGCCAGCAGCTTGCTGATGACGTCGCTGACCGATTTCTGCAGCGTCGAGCTGCGCCCAGTGACGCCGAGCAGCGAGGGCGTCAGCAGGTGCGAGGTGGTGCGGACGGCCTCCAGACGCACCTGGGCGTCCTCTGAGGTCAGGTAGTTGTCGGCGCAGTACTGGATGAACAGCATCAGCGAACGGTCTGCCGGAACAAAAGGCCGTCAGACTCGCTGAATGTTCACGAGAAATACCACCACATAGTCTGCGAAAGTCTGCAGCGTTTAATCACTTAGCGCCAAGGAAGCCGGGAAGCAAGAATCACGAAAGCAAGCCGGTCCCGTAGCTCAGTCGGTTGCCGGTCTCGTAACTCAGTCGGTAGAGCGTTGGACTCCGCGTGGTGAGAGCACGCGTTCCCGGTTACAACAGTCCGGGTTCGAAGCGCGACGGGCGCTTGACGTTTATGGGCCTCCTGACTGGTATGGTTGCGGTCGGTGGCAGGCCGCAGCCAGGCGAAGTCAGTGAGGGGACCGGCCGTGCGCGGCGATGTGCGCACGTTAAACTTTGGACTCTACATTCTGCCATAGAACCGGAATTGCGCGATCGGAGGGTAGAGGGCAGGGTCACCGCAATAAGCTTCGCTTAGCGGGGGCTCTGTCCTTGCAAATCCTTCCAATCAAAATGTTCGGACTAAAAAAAATATCAGATTGCAAAGATTGTCAAAAGGCTTCATGTCATCTCCACATCCACCCAGCTGCTAGCTCCCCGCGGATCCCCTCCAACCACTCTTTATCGACTCCGGCCCCCACTCACTGAGGCCCCCACTAAGACCCCACGCACTGTCGTACCCATAGTGTCATTACGGGCCGGCTCTACTTACTGTCGTACTCGTAGTGTGAGAGCGTCCTCACGGGCCGACCCGCAGGCCCCACTAACTGTCGTACTCGCAATACCCCCACGGGCCGATCACCAGGTTACTCACTGTCGTACTCGTAGTGTGACAGCGTCCTCATGGCCAGCACGGTGTTGATGACGGTCAGCCGGTCGGTGGCGGGTCGCGCCAGGGGCCCGGCCGGCGGCGGCCGGTGGCGCAGCACGAGCGGACGCACCCCCAGCCGCGCCGACAGCACCGTCATCAGACCCTCGCCGGCCTTCTGGCGCAGCTCCGGGATCTGCGTGGCCACCTCCTGTTCAGGGGGGGGGGGGGGGGGCAGAGCGGTGGTGGGGTGGTCGGTATAGTAGCGAACAAGAGCGGCGGTGAGATGGCCGGTACAGTAGCGAACACGAGCGGCGGTGAGATGGCCGGTACAGTAGCGAACAGAGTTCTTGAGAAAGAAGGGCGTGGTATTAGTCGAATGAAAAAAAATGACACCTAACTTGAAACGTATTGTTAAAGCTTTTCACAAAATGCGCGATCGCTAAGCATGATATCTGAAAGAAATGTCAATGACGCGGCGCGCACATGCGCCTATCATCCAGCGCAGGCCCCCTAGTACCCTATAGTCTCGTGTCCTGCGCAGGGTCTCAGCCCCCCGGCCGACACTGGCCGTGCCACCCCACCACTCACCTGAAGCGCGTGTGTCAGCGCCGGCGTGAGCGACGAGGCCAGCATGTGTCCTAGCAGCTCGTCCATGTCAGCCCGGAGCTCTGCTCGTCCGGCGCGCGCCAGCAGCCAGATACAGACGTACACCGCCTGATCCGTCTGTACCGGCGCGCCGCGCTTCTTCAGAGAACCGTCCTGGGGACGGAGCGGGAGGGGGGGGGGGCAAATAGTGTGGAGAGAATGGAAGGCCGTAGTGTGTTCATATCTTGGACGTGACTTAACAACGGAACCATTATCCCTCTGTTCACCGTCTATGTACAGAAGTTTATGATCGAACAGCTTACAATGATCTTGGCATGGAGTAGGTTAGGGGAGGTTAGGGGCTAGAAGAGGGATGCTGTTTGTTTGTTTGTTTGTTTATTAGGGTTTACGGGCGCGTCGACAGCGAAGAAGAGGGATGCTGACAATTCCGAAAACAGTCGATAACGCATCAAGAGTTACTTGTTCCCATTTCAACTGCTCAGTTGCTAAGATCACCTCAGTAATCACAAGCAATTCATTCATAACGCTGCCATGGTAAAGTTAGCTCAGTTACTAGTTTGACAAAGTACGTAAAAAAAGATAGAATAAAATCACAGGAGGAAGACACCAGCAATGGGACACACGAGAATTCCACGCTAGTCTCGGCAGCCCACCTTGGGCATGATGTGCGTCTTGATGGGCTCCAGCACGCTGCCCACGTATTTGGTGATGTGCTGTCGGACAGCGGCGGCCAGGAAGCCCAGACACAGGAAGGCCGACGACTTGGCGGCGTCCTTTCGCTGCAGCCACCACTGGATGTACAGCACCGCCTTGGACATGTACCTGGCGATGCGGCAGCCGCGGGGGTCAGCGGGACAGAGAGCTAGGGCAGGGGAGGGAGCAGCTCAGCAACAGGGAGAAAAAAGTGAACGGCGAATGGAGGCCCACCGCCAAGTCAGTGAGGAGACCAGCCTTGTGGATGACTCCACTTAAGGTCATTTTACGGCTCTGCCCGCCACTCACCGTCCACGGCCCCGCCGGTACAAACTCACTTGCTGCAGAACCGGTCGGCCTGTCGAGGGCGGCCCACCACTCACCATTACCAGCCCTACCACTAGTACTCACTTGCTGCAGAACCGGTCCCTGTCGAGGGCGGCCTCTGCTATAGACCCTAGCCCCGCCGGTACAAACTCACTTGCTGCATAACCGGTCGGCCTGTCGAGGGCGGCCCACCACTCACCGTTACCAGCCCTACCACAAGTACTCACTTGCTGCAGAACCGGTCGGCCTGTCGAGGGCGGCCCACCACTCACCATTACCAGCTCTACAATAAACACTCACTTGCTGCAGAACCGGTCCCTGTCACACTCTGTTCCCCACCTACCATCTCAGTCCCACAATAAACTTACTTGCTGCAGAACCGGTCGGCCTGTCGAGGGCGGACCGCCACCCACCGTTCCCAGGCCCCAGCCCAACAATAAACTCACTTGCTGCAGAACCGGTCCCTGTCGAGAGCAGCCAGCCGCGGCAGCATGGACAGGATCACCTGCTGCACGTACGGACTCTTGTTGTACATGTTAGACGTCACCTGTGACGGAGGAGCGGCATCACAAACACGAACCACGCAACACCGTCCAACCACACAGGGGCCGATTGCCACCCAAACGAGTTCACCAAAAAAATAAACGACGACACATCGCAACTTTTAGAGACGGTGATCAAACCGCTCAGTAAATATTGTCAACGCTCGTAACAGACAAAGAAAAACACACAGACACTTATGACAGCAGCCTGATGACGCCTAGCCACTCCAGAACTGTGACTGAGCTCCGTCCGCCCCGGCCGGCCGACTCACGTGGTGGCAGATGGCCGCGTATTTGCTGGTGAGCAGCGCGCGGCACGTGAGACTGGCGTAGAGCGGCTGGCCGCCGCCGCCGGCCGGCGCGCCGCTCAGCAGGTAGCTCGGACTGAAGCTCGGCTTCTGCGTCAGTCGCATCAGCATGGCCTTGTAGCGTCGCTGCCGCGGCGCCTGCTGCTGCGGGGCCGGGGACGGGGCCTGCTGCATCGGCTGTAGGTGCTGGTGGTGGTGCGCCGGCTGCCGGCAGGGGCAACGGGGGATAGTCATTTTTACAGGTAACAAGACAAAGAGACAGACACCGGGAAATAACCACGACCAGTCCTAACTAACCAGCATTAATGCTCCCTCTCCCCTCTCACCCGTGCGGCTCCATCTGTGTGCTGCAGCGCCACGGCCTCGAGCTGCTGCTGCTCAGTCTCCCAGTCCACGTTGGAGCAGCGCAGCAGCTCGTTGAGCACCAGCAGCGAGCCGTGGATGCGGTCCTCGCGCGTCAGGCCGCGCAGCGACTCGTCCGTGAAGCCCAGCTCGAGCTCGTCGTAACACTGCTGGTACCTGCCGGCGGAGCGGCGGGTGTCAGCCAGACAGTGGGCGCCGACCAGCAGCATCCTCCAGTGCAGGACTCACACTCCGCTCACTCGTTCGTCGCCCCAAAAGGTGTTTTACTGGTATGTTAAATATAACTTGAGACATGACATTAGTGGCGGTACCATGGCGTATTGTATCCAGGAAGGTACACGCGCAGCGGTTCTCATTTACCCTGCACTCACCATTGCGGCTTTTGCGACTCCTTGCCCTCGCGCTGTGCGGTGACCTGCAGCGCGGCACGGATGGCACCGACGGCGCCCTCGCGGATACTCGGCTTGGGATCGCGCACCGCGCAGAATATGATGTCGAAGAACGGCCCCACCTGCTGGAAGAAGTAGGTGGGGACCGAGGCAGCCAGCTCCCGCAGCAGAATCACCTGTCGGCAGACGGGGACGTCAGAGGGAGGTCACATCGTGGTCAGCTTAGGGGTGGTCAGCGAGAGGGGTCTCGAGAAACGATGATGATGTTTGACAACAACATTTGATTTGTCGTTTATCGTTGCATCTAGGTAGTTATGCCAAAATAGGCAGTAACCACTTCTTGGCACCAAAACAACGACAGACGAGACATTTTCCTCCCCTCCAGTCACCTCCCTCCCTCTCCGTCATCCTCTCTCCCTCCCCCCCCCCCCCACACACACACACACTCACCGCTGACTGGCGCCGGTTCTCGTTTCTGTCCGCTCCCAGCCACTCGATGGCCCGTTTCACCTCGAACTCGACATACTCGGCCGAGTTGAGGCCGGAGCTGATGGCCAGCCGCGCCACCGCCTTGGCCGTCAGTTCGATGACACCCGTGTCGGCGCCCGGCAGCAGGTTGCGCAGCAGGTTCGCAGAGCGCGTGATGCGCGTCGTGCTGTTACCCACGTCCACGCTGATGAGACTCACTGCCCGCGCGCGCGTAGGGTGGGGAACGGGTCGGTCAGTTGGTCACTGGGGACAATCAGAACACCGCGCCTGCCGCTCAGTGGTCACAGAGGCTAGAGAGACGACGTCCCATACAGGTAACCGCAACAGGCAACACTTCGTAAATAGTTGAAACTACGAGTCTTCCTACAAGGCAGTTCAAATTATCAGCAACTCCCTAAAAACAGAAGACATGTCAGCCTTCCCCGCGACCACTCCGGCCGGGGCTGACGCAGCAGGGCGCCGGCGACCCACCGATGGCCAGGATGGCGCCCTTCTTGTCGTTGATGTCGGCGCTGGAGGCCAGGTTGAAGATCTGGTGGTTGAACTCGTCCATGAAGGCCTGCAGCTCGGCCGGCGGCACCTCCAGCAGCTCCGTGCTGACATAGCGGTACAGCTCCTGTGTGGGCAGGGAGGGGGGGGGGGGTCAGGGGGAGTCAGGGGAGTCAGGGGCACCTCCAGCAGCTCTGTGCTGACATGGCGGTACAGCTCCTGTGTGTGTGTGTGGGGGGGGGGGGGTCAGGGGACCAGGTCTTGGGTAGCTGCCTCTGGGGTCCAATATCGTTCATAAATAATGGTCAAATGACATACCTAGAGCTTCACAGTGACCTCAAAATCACATTCACTTGATGTATCATCAGGATTGGTGTCCATTGCCCTCATTCAAAAGCCAGCACAAAATCAGCCAGATTCGTTCAGCAACGATAAAGATACTATAAACTAAATTAAAAGAGGGGAAGCAAGAAAATATCTCCAGTCTAGCAGGTGGGGACGCGTCCCCTCCACCAATGCACGGGCCGAAACCCGGCTACTTACATGGACAGTCTTGGATTTCTCCTCGTCAGACTTGGAGCGAAGTCCATTGATGTATGACTGGACTATGGATATTGGCTTGGAAGCCATCTTGCGGTCAGTGAGTAGTCACAGACTTGGGCTGTATCATACCATGCCTTGAAGCTCCACTAATGTTACTGCATCATAAGTCAGCTATCTGAAATGAAACACAATTCATCTGACGTCTTCCTCAAACAAGGCGGCTGAACAGTACAAGTCAAAAAAGTCAAATCAAAACAGTACAAGTCAAAACTTCGGAGCCGGAGTCGGAGTCACCCAGCGTCGTGGCAACGAGCTAGAAGTCGGAGTTGGGGTCATCCAAGCTGCCTCGACTCCGACTCAGAGAATGTGCATTCGAATACCTATGTGCCATGGCTTTCCCATGACGTTGATAATTATTTAACCCGCGCCCTGCGGGGGGGGGGGGTTGAAACTCCCTTCCCCTATGGTTTTTCGAACACCTTATCGTACATCAATTCTACACATGTTGTTAAACTTTAAGACCAAGGTCATTCAAGGTCACTAGGTCACTTCACATAACCTCACCTCATAAAAAGTTAAAATGTCTGCCATAGCTACACCAACTGACCGATTGCTGTGAAACTTTCAGCGATTGATAAGAACAACAGTATGTACAAAATGTATACCTATCTCGGAATTTTGATATCGGTGACCTAAGGTCAGGTCAATTTCGCGACCTCCCAATTGTAGGTCCCAATCGATAAGGCTGGTACGGTATCGAGGCTGATTGGTTTGGTGCCTGGCTGCGCGGCCGCACGCAGTCGCTGCGGGGCGGTAGCGGTGTCCTTCCTGTGACCCACGGCGTGATCCAAGGCTCCATTATGGCCTGGCCCTGTTTTTGGTCTTTACCGATGACCTGACGCAGCACATGCCGCATAGAAAGATCACGTTGTATGCCGACGACGTCCAGTTTCTTGACTCTGAACTTCCTCGTAACATATCGGACATCAAAATTCGGATCGAGAGCAAATTAGCGGTAGCAAGTAACTGGTTTACACAAAATAGCGTCAAAATCCACACTGTCAAAACGGTTCTCCTTAAATCGAGACGCCTTGCCACGGTCTCACAATTCTGTCACTTTCGGCAATGCTCAAACCAAACCGTCCTTCAGCGTCAGGGACTCAGGATACTGGGGGTCAATGTCGATTCGTACCTCTCGTGGGAGCCACACGTATCGACCATTGTGCGACGGTGTTACTGTGCGCTCATAGGGCTCGCCAGGACGAGATGCCGTCTCCCATCTGAAACTAAGCGACTGCTTGTTGAGGCGCTGGTGTTCCCTCATGAGTGGTATTGCTGGTCTGTCTGGGGAGGCTGCACCGCAACACAAAAGCGTCGCGTTCAGAGGGTCATGAACTTTGCCGCACGTGTTGTCACTAATGCACGGTACCGCGATCGAGTGACGCCTCTGCTGAGTGAGCTGCGATGGCTGCGAGAGGACGACATGATCTGCGAGCGCGATGCAATGGTGGTCTGAAGCATCCTGTCAGCCGAGCATGTTGCAGAGGAGCTTCAAAGGAATGTCGTTCGCCGTTCCGATGTATCAAACCGCGTCACTCGGACATGCGCTGACGACCTGCTAGTTGCCGGAAGTTGGAACTGAGCTCAGTCGCCGCAAGTTGGAACTGAACTCAGTCACCGCTCCTTCCTGTTTTGGGCCATTTAGACATGGAAAAGCCGGCGAAGGTTGAAACTTCAAAGTCGAAAGGTGCCTATCAGGCAGCTTAGTCAGTAGTCACCACTTGGGGCCTTCAAATAAACACATGAAGGCCAGCTGCAGAATGTATGCAGCAGAATGAATGAGACCAGCAGAATGCAGAGTGACCACAGAATCGGTTTCCGGGGTCAGCATCATAGGGAACGAAGAATGCACCATGAATAATCAAATAACCACCAAGTATAAAGATCTGCCGTCGGGAGGAAAAAAGCTGTATCTGGGGCACTGTTTTTTCATGCGAGTTACGACTTTTTTCCTCCCGACGTCAGAGATAGACACAGCAGTAGACAGTATATGATGTGCAAGCCTTGGAGTGTTATCTTCACAGCATTCCTTTCATTTCTAACAGCGATGCCATCTTTTCAGATGTGCCAGATGGAATGTACAATAACTAATTAGCAAGTGAAGAATTATGGTAATGAGGAATCTTGCTCAATTACTGGTTAGCTTGGCCTATGGACATATGTAGAGTGACTTACTGAGTCACATTGATCACACTTGACCGAGCTTTCGCCTAGATGTCATTGACTAAGGATCCCATAAACCATGCACCATAGAAATACATGTGAGGCAGCATTACAAAGATATCACAGACAGAAGATATCATCTGAAACATTCATAGAATCCAAGTTTTGAGGTAATTTGGCAGGCCAAGATCAGGTTAAATGTCACAATTATATATATATATATATATATATATATATATATATATATATATATATATATATATATATATATATATATATATATATATATATATATATATATATATATATATATATATATATATATATATATATATATATATATATATATATATATATATATATATATATATATATATATATATATATATATATATTTATATATATATATATATATATATATATATATATATATATATATATATATATATATATTTATATATTTATATATATATATATCCTCATTAGCCTTTAGCTGTGTAAATGCATTATCAATGTTAGAAAACCCAATTCAAATGTCTAACTGACTAGGCATCGAAAATGATTGGTGAAATTATCCCGCATGACCAAGTCCAAAAGTGAAAGTCAGGTCACAAATGATCAAATTCAGAAACTGAATAAAAAAACAATTTGACAATCTTATTTATATAAATTGGGAACTGAACCATTAAGGTTCAAGACTAAGTCTTCAAACTCGCATTACAGATCACCATTACATGATCTTTCCCTCACACACAATGCACAGATGTCAGAACATGTTTTTCACTGTTAGATGCATTATGATTAGTTCCTGCTTGGAATGCCCTACCCATGGTGGCAGTATGTGCTCCTATTCCCTTTCTTAGTTCAGGGAGATCCTACACAACGTCTGTCATAGCTTGAACACAGGCATATAACACATTTGATTTCTCATTCTGCATGGTATGCTTGCATTTTCTCAAATAAGCTTGGTTTTATTGTAGGTTTAGGTGTATGGTGCACATGTTTTTCGCATCTAACTCAATCTAACTCCTTCATTTCTTGCATTCCAAATTTAAGAATGTTTTGACACTTAGGTAATCAAAAGAAGTAACAGTTTTTAAAAAATATATCACATATAATATTTAAATAAACATACTATATCTAAAATTATTAAAAACATATTCGGCAATATATTGAACCTTATTATGATGCTACGGTTTCTTATTATCATTTTATTTACAATGAGCCTCAAAAAAGCGCTTGCCATTATGAACTCAAACTTGAACTGCCATGAGTCTGTTGCACGAAAAGGCAAAAAAACGACTTATCAACTGATAATATCTGACACCACACTGCACAGTGCGCGCAATAACAACAACAATAATAATAATAATGATAATAATAATACAAATAAACAATAATAATGATAAAAATAATATCACCGCCGCGCCGCTCTCCTCCATCTCAAAACACACCGTATAAAAGAGGTAGTGTTCAAGCTTTGAAGTACTGAGCTGTTGTCATGACAACTGTGGAACATATAATGTTGGTTAAAGCGTCGGAAAGTGTTTGTGGAGCAGCTGCCTTCGCTTTTGAACACAGTCCTTTAGCGTCAGTTTGTGCAGCACGTCATATTTGAAACGTAATTTATGAGGACCCAAAACTTCTCAGTTGATTTCTTTCAACAGAAGTGTTTTGCAATGATTTGCAATGTTTTTTGGACTGAATTGCTAGCTCAATAAATCTTCTTTTGAGAAAAAGTATTTAAAACAAGACGACAAAGGACTATAACTAAAAACAGACGGCGGAGAAATGGTCTTTCGAAAACCCGCAGCTAAATGCATTGAACATTAAAGGGACCCTCCCACCTTCAAAAAAGTTGATGAATTGGCATGAAAGTGATGTCGCTCGGTTCAGAAAGAGCAAAAATGAATATCTACCAAATTTCATCGAAAAATATTCACCGGTTTTCAAGATATTAGACTTTTACTTTTGTTTACTTTTTGGGATCTCCGCTGTTCCTAGCGACTTTATTTGAAAGTGCGGCATTTGTTGCGCGCAAAGCAGCATATACCACCGCGTGCTGCCAAACGTTTTAGTAAAAGATTTAAAAATCGTTAGATCTCCGCTGACGTCACAAATTCTAAGGGGGCATACCAATGCATTAGCCCCTTAGAATCCGAAAACTGCAAGTTTGAAATTCCATATCTCCGAATTAAAACATTTTTCGATGTTGTGAATGCCCAAACCGGTATTTTCAGGGGACAACACTATTCGACCGCCACCCTTGCAGCCATTCTATAACTCAGGAACTACTGGACCGATCGGAACGAACGAAACACCATTCGAATCAGGGGGTACGATTTTATCAGCCGTTTCGAAGCTCGTGACCCCAGGTGACCTCGGTGACCTCAAGAGGTCAACTCGGCATTGACGCCTATTGCAGCCATTCTATAACTCAGGAACTACTGGGCCGATCGCGACGAAAACACCACCAGTCGAATCCGCGTATGCGATTTCATCAGCCGTTTCGAATATGGTGACCTCAGGTGACCTCGGTGACCTCAAAAGGTCAACTTAACGTTTTCGCCTATTGCAGCCATTCTATAAATCAGGAACTACTGGGCCGATCGTGACGAAAACACCACCAGTCGATTCAGCGTATGTGATTTCATCAGCCGTTTCGAAGCTCGTGACCCCAGGTGACCTCGGTGACCTCAAGAGGTCAACTCGGCATTGACGCCTATTGCAGCCATTCTATAACTCAGGAACTACTGGGCCGATCGCGACGAAAACACCACCAGTCGAATCCGCGTATGCGATTTCATCAGCCGTTTCGAATATGGTGACCTCAGGTGACCTCGGTGACCTCAAAAGGTCAACTTAACGTTTTCGCCTATTGCAGCCATTCTATAAATCAGGAACTACTGGGCCGATCGTGACGAAAACACCACCAGTCGATTCAGCGTATGCGATTTCATCAGCCGTTTCGAAGCTCGTGACCCCAGGTGACCTCGGTGACCTCAAGAGGTCAACTCGGCATTGACGCCTATTGCAGCCATTCTATAACTCAGGAACTACTGGGCCGATCGCGACGAAAACACCACCAGTCGAATCCGCGTATGCGATTTCATCCACCGTTTCGAATATGGTGACCTCAGGTGACCTCGGTGACCTCAAAAGGTCAACTTAACGTTTTCGCCTATTGCAGCCATTCTATAAATCAGGAACTACTGGGCCGATCGTGACGAAAACACCACCAGTCGATTCAGCGTATGCGATTTCATCAGCCGTTTCGAATATGGTGACCTCAGGTGACCTCGGTGACCTCAAGAGGTCAACTCGGCATTGACGCCTATTGCAGCCATTCTATAACTCAGGAACTACTGGGCCGATCGCGACGAAAACACCACCAGTCGAATCCGCGTATGCGATTTCATCAGCCGTTTCGAATATGGTGACCTCAGGTGACCTCAGTGACCTTAGGAGGTCACATGACCAATGTGGCCTATGGCAGCCATTCTATAACTCAGGAACTACTGGGCCGATCGTGACGAAAGCACCACCAGTCGATTCAGCGTATGCGATTTCATCAGCCGTTTCGAATATGGTGACCTCAGGTGACCTCGGTGACCTTGGGAGGTCACATGACCAATATGGCCTATTGCAGCCATTCAATAACTCAGGAACTACTGGGCCGATCGTGACGAAAACACCACCAGTCGAATCAGCGTATGCGATTTCATCAGCCGTTTCGAATATGGTGACCTCAGGTGACCTCGGTGACCTTGGGAGGTCACATGACCAATGTGGCCTAAGGCAGCCATTCTATAACTCAGGAACTACTGGGCCGATCGCGACGAAAACACCACCAGTCGATTAAGCGTATGCGATTTCATCAGCCGTTTCGAATATGGTGACCTCAGGTGACCTCAGTTCCTGAGTTATAGAATGGCTGCCATAGGCCACAACGGTCATGTGACCTCCCAAGGTCACCGATGTCACCTGAGGTCACCATATTCAAAACGGCTGATGAAATCGCATACGCTGAATCGACTGGTGGTGTTTTCGTCGCGATCGGCCCAGTAGTTCCTGAGTTATAGAATGGCTGTCATAGGCCACAACGGTCATGTGACCTCCCAAGGTCACCCAGGTCACCTGAGGTCACCATATTCGAAACGGCTGATGAAATCGCATACGCTGAATCGACTGGTGGTGTTTTCGTCACGATCGGCCCAGTAGTTCCTGAGTTATAGAATGGCTGCAATAGGCGAAAACGTTAAGTTCACCTTTTGAGGTCACCGAGGTCACCTGAGGTCACCATATTCAGAACGGCTGATGAAATCGCTTACGCTGATTCGATTGGTGGTGTTTTTGTCACGATCGGCCCAGTAGTTCCTGAGTTATAGAATGGCTGCCATAGGCCACAACGGTCATGTGACCTCCCAAGGTCACCGAGGTCACCTGAGGTCACCATATTCGAAACGGCTGATGAAATCGCATACGCTGAATCGACTGGTGTTGTTTTCATCACGATCGACCCAGTAGTTCCTGAGTTATAGAATGGCTGCAATAGGCGAAAACGTTAAGTTGACCTTTTGAGGTCACCGAGGTCACCTGAGGTCACCATATTCGAAACGGCTGATAAAATCGCATACGCTGATTCGACTGGTGGTGTTTTCTTCGCGATCGGCCCAGTAGTTACTGAGTTATAGAATGGCTGCAATAGGCGTCAATGCGAGTTGACCTCTTGAGGTCACCGAGGTCACCTGGGGTCACGAGCTTCGAAACGGCTGATAAAATCGTACCCCCTGATTCGAATGGTGTTTCGTTCGTTCCGATCGGTCCAGTAGTTCCTGAGTTATAGAATGGCTGCAAGGGTGGCGGTCGAATAGTGTTGTCCATTTTCAGGCCATGGCCACCAATTTGGCTATCTCAACTCAAAACTAATGTTAAGGTGGGAGGGTCCCAAACGAAGAAAACAATTATACATCACTAATCGACTGCTACATTTACAGCGATACTATAACTCAGGAACTACTTAGCTGATCGAGACGAAAACACACCAGTTGAGTCGCCGTGTTCCCACTGGCGGATCCAGCTCAGAGTTTTGGGAGGGGCAAGCCATACAAATTTATCGGTTCTTTCCATGCACCGTCCATAGGCGTAACTGTTAAAATTATGCCGTTTGGGAGGGGCAATTGCCCCATTTGCCCTCCCCTGGATCCGCCACTGCGTGTTCCAGTTGTATAAGCTTCTTCGAATATGGTAACCTCAGTGACCTTAAAAGGTCAATTTCGCAGCCATTCTAGGTAAGCCAAGATTCTTCTAAACTCAGGAAATACTGGGCCGCGGGAGACGAAAACGCCACCATGTCGATTTTCGGTGTGCTCTTTCATCAGCCCATAAGGAGACAGTGACCTCAGGTGACCTCAGTAACCTCAAAAGCCTCAAAAGGTCAACTTGACGATTTCACCTATGACAGCCACTTTATGCCTACCTAACTCAGGAACTACCCCAGCCGCCCAGCCACTAGCCAGCAATTGGGTTTGGCTCTGAAGACCATTTTGCCCCGGCAACTCCGTTTCCGACATGCCAGATTTGGGCCGATGTAAACGGAACGCCGTCGGAACAGGGGTTTGGGTCGATATGGCTCTATTCCGTCTAGTCAGTCTTTGCCGTAGTTGGATAACGACAACTCATACTTTACACTTTAGATACTTTACTTACTACTTTAGATACTTTACATACTTACATACTTACATACATACTTACTTTAGATACTTTACATACTTACAACAGATACTTTACACTTTGCCGTAGTGCTCCGGACCCCGGAGTTGGTATTGTTTCGGACCGCCAAACCCGGCTCAAGTCCGGTTGCCTGCCACGGCGTGCTATGCTAGGTCCGGTGGTCTCGTAACTGCTCTGGCTTACTGTGGCTTAACTCGCGTCATGATGGGACCATTTTGGCCCCCCCCCCCCTGTGGTTTTTCTTGAAAAGCGAAAAATGGCGGCGCACAGCGCCACCAAATTTTCACTACCTATAACCTATTATGCATTTCAGACCCTGTGGAACCCTCCTTTTCGGCTATTTCTCGTTGTATATGTGTTTGATCTTAACCAATTTTTTGGCATTGGTAGTTTGAGAGCCCTACCTAATTTTTATCAAAATGGTCTATTAATAAAAATTGAAAAATAAAGGCACTTGTCATTGACTGATAATGTTAACCTTCCAGGCGGTGGGGGGCATTTTTTTGCCCCCCCCTTAGTTTTTTCAATATATATCGAGAACCGCTGCGCCGATCGTCACCAAACTTGCAGTACCCTCCCGGAGGCAGCTAGCGCACATGGTGACCAAAAATGTTTCCAAAGGCTATGATAGGTTGGCCGCTAATGACGTCAGAGTGACGTCATTTTTGTCATTTTCGACCCAAAAAAAGGTTTCGCGGGAAGAGCTGTCAGGCCTACAGCTTTAGAGATACAGAAAAATGTTTCAGACATAAGAGGTGTGAATTGTGAAATCAAAAGGGCTACAAAACTGCTATTTCGGTTTTTCGAATTTTTGGAGTTTGACCCCCAAAAATCAATAAATAGATTTTTTGAATATAATAGCAAAAAATCCAAAAAGTTTTTTGAATTTCGAAAAAAAAAACGGAATATATGTGATAGTCCCTACCGCTTTATATCTACATAACAAATTTGAGATCGATACCTCTTTTTTGGCCAAGTTATAGCGAAAAAACTGTTCAAAATTGATTACGTCAAATTTTCAAACTCAATTTTAGCAATTCTAGACCTCGTAGCGCAAAACAAAGACCACCATTAGACTCCCCGTGACGAGCTGCATCGAATCGATACCCATTTTATGCAAAAATATCAACTTTGAAATTTGACCTTTTTTTACCTGACCTTGACCTGACCTCCACCAGAAAGTGACCTAAACCGTACCAGATGGTCTTATAACCAACACCATTGAGTTGGAAATGAAAAACTGGCCATAAAACATGCATCGCATAACCTTAGTAAAGTTGGGCTCATGTGGTGACCCTTGGTGACCTTTGGTGACCTGACCTGTGACCTGACCTGGTATGACCAGTGACCTCTAATAGCAACATATGTACTAGACAACTGACGCCTTATCGCTGATTTTCGACAAAATGCGTTTTACTCGGTGTTATAGCGCTTTCCCTAGAAGCCCCGTGAACGGTGAAACATTTTATCTTTGACCTGACCTGTGACGTCATCGGTGACCCCGAGGTCAATGAAATTTGGTTTCTTCAAAACAAATTTGACAGGGCTATCGAACGACGTTTGAATTTTCCGGATCCGTCCAGTAGTTTCGGAGATACGGGGGGGGAATGCCCCCCCCCCGCGCGGAAGGTGGCTGGTAGGCCCACCGCTTGCCGGGTTAAGGTCTTCCTTCAGAGCCCTGCTTAGAGGCTGGCATTTTTTTTTAGTTTTCTAAAAAAAATCAATTTTTTGAGTTTTTGGGGGTCAAAAACCCAAAATTTTGAAAATCCGAGATAGCAGTTTGGTAGCGCCGCTTTTTGTCTACTAGACCATATAAAGAACTTTGAAATTGCTTGGTAACTGTAGATTTGTTGAGCGTTTCAAGATTGCATGTTTTTTGCTCATTTTTGCTCGAACATGACCTCAGTTTGACCTCAACAACTCCTGACCTAAGGTGACCTAAGACTTGAAATTTGGTGTGAAGGTGTCAAATTGATGCCCGGGAAGGTACTGAAAATTTGGCGCAACGAGGCGAGGGTTAAGAAAGACGTCCAGCCAAAAGAGGCGCAATTTTTTCCCAATGACTTATAGGTACCAAATGGCCAGAGGTCGCAAAATTGTTGTTGACCTGACCTTAGGTAGGTCACGTCACCGATGTCAAAATTCCGATTAATTTTGTACCCACTATTGCTCTTATCAATCGCTGACGCCTGACATCGAAAATTTTTATGAAATTAAGTATGTCACTTGACCTGACCTGACCTGGTGACTTGACCTTAGGTGACATTGGTCTGAAATTTTCACAACCTATGCCGAAAAGATGCATAATAAAGTGTGGCTACCGTTTTTTGACATATGAGCGAAAAATCTGAGAGGTTGTTCAAACACCCCCTTCCTCCAGCAGCGCGAGGGCTAAACGCTTGTATGTACATACTTACAACACCAATTGGTACGGGCGAGGGATAAGTTCCCATTATGCCTGATGTTGCCGTTTGGATGGACAATGACATCAGCCGATCTATCACCCAGTTACCGTCCGAGTTACATAACTTCGTGCGTCCCTTCCCCTTCGCCCCCCCCCCCCCCCAGATGGCAACACGCCGCGTTACCACAACAGACGGCACTGCTGGAAGCCCTCCTGGGGGCGGGGCTGCACGGGCGGCGGCGGCGGCGGCGGCGCGCTCGGCCCGTGCAGTCGCGTGCTGCGTGTGACGACCGCTGCTCGTGCGTCGCTCGGGGCTGTGGGCGCAGTCGGTGTGCGCGCTCAGAACGTTTAGGGCCTGGCTCGGCGTGCTGCTGGCTGCACGCGCGCCGCTGTTTGTTCCGCCGCTCCGGAGGCTGGTAATAAACGGTCCGGAGACGGAGAGAAGCGGAACGGCCCTGACGTGCTTTGAAGGTGAGTCGCAGCCCGGGGAATGGGTGAGACGGCGTGAAACCGACAGTGACTGGATGTACTGAAAGGTGAGTCGCTGGCACTGAGTGCGGAACATCGTCTGGGTTATTCATTATGGAGACAAATCTTCGAGAGAAGTGATAGGTAACCAATCCTTCAGTGTTTCTTTTCTTGAAAACTGCTGTTTGTTAACGATCTGATATCTGTGCAACTGCACACTCACTGTGCACTGTATAGTCGACTACAGAATGATGTTCCACTCCTCAGAAGCTATCAGTTGACCGGAGCGCTAAGTTGTGCCGTTTATCACGCAATTAAGCGTGTCGATTGCGTGTCGATTATAGCATCGGGACAAAGCTATACCTAATTTGTGAACTCAGCCCGTGTGATGCGGCACAGCCTACCACTCCAGGCAACTAATTGCCTGTGAAAAGTGGAACATCATTCTGCAGTCGACTATACAGTTTAAGATCGTTAGATGCAGCAAGAAAGATGGTTGGTTGAGTCGGTACCCACCAGTAGCGGCGGAACACCTTCAATTAAAGGAGGGGGGGGGGGGGCACTGCCGACTTTTGGTCCCATTCTTTCCATGCAACGCCCATAGGGCTAATGTTAAAATGTCAAAATCAAAGGGGGGCACGGCGCCCCAGTGCCCTCCCCGTTCCGCCGCCTATGGTACCCACTCTACATAAGTCAGTACGATTTAATTGGCGAAAGCTACCCGGCACAACAAGGTCGCATTGTTCGAAAAAATAGTGGTTCGGATGGTCAAATAAGTACATTACGGACCTGAACCACACTACCTGAGCCATGTAATTGGCACCACGGACCCCCCACCTCAGCCATGTCACTTGTCACGGCCCGCGCCCGGTTCACGGGAATTAAAACCAAGTGCGGCACAGTCCACTCGAGCCGGTGCGACCAATTGTCGTCTCGTCCATTGGCTTAGAAGAAATAAGTTTTGGTCGGATGTCAAATGTTTTCTTTTTTTGCATACCTTCGTATAGGACTTCTCATACCTGCCTATGTTAGCCGCACAAATTGTACTCGATTTTCTCGGTAACGCACGGAATGATAATAATAAATGACGTCGTTGCCTCGTCAAGTAAAGAATTTACAACCAAAATTAGATAAAATGCCGAAATGCATCAATAACAGCATGCGTATCAAGCTGTGAAACGTCGTGCCAGTTTAGAAACGGCCGATATACATCATACCTATACATTTGTTGTAGGTAAATATTAGGCGTAGAGATGTCAATCGGATGCCAACTTTTACAATGAGTATGTATGATTCTGTTTTTGGGCACAATATCTCATAGACGGCTCAGATTGCTAATGGTCGGCTTTGACGCTGACGCCATAGAGTAATTTTAATAGGAACCAATTATCAAAAACGATCGTTGTTGACCATGGGTAGGAACCAGTTCTGTTCTTTCGGTCTGCCGATCTTGTCACCGATTTATAGTAGCAAAAGTCTGTTGGATTTTACGCAGGGGCGCGGGAACTACTTTCAGACGGGGGGGGGGGGGGGCACACCATAATAGAGATTAACCTAGGGTACCCCCAAATCTAGTTTTTTCACCGGTTTTAGGCCACTTATTTTTCATCCCTTTGCTTTTTCAACAAAAAAAGAAAACATTGGCAAAAAGTGCGGTAATCCGTCTCAAAGTTGTGGGGGCACCGCCCCCACAGCCTATAGAGTTGTGGGGGCAAGCTGCCCCCACTGCCCCCCCCCCCCGGTTACCGCGCCTATTTACACACGAGCATGTGCGGGATAATGGAGACATTCTAGACCTATTTGATAATTGTCTCTCAAATGAACCTTTTGCTCCCAGGCGTGCTGTCCGACTGGTGTCTCAGCTGTTAGTGCCTAGCTACTGTCTAGTCAAACACCAATTAATCAATCCGTGTGCATTATTTTTTCATTCAAAGCTCCTTTTGGTGACTTCCGTAAGGCCTTGAAGTGTAAATCACAAATATTGGAGTGACAGATCCCGAGGATTTTCCCGCACACTTCATCCACCGCCCTCCACTGATTGGTGATGCTCGCGTACAATCGTCTTTTTCCGCCCTTGCCCCGTCTAGTTCACCCGTGCCCTATCTGCCTCCACCCGTGTCCCGTCTATTTCCACCCGTTCCCCATCTATTTCAACTCGTGTGCCCTATCTATTTCACCCGTGTCCGTCTATTTCCACCCGTGTCCCGTCTATTGCCGTCCGCGTCCCCGTCTTTTTTTTTTGTCCAGTCCCGCGCCCCCGTTTATTGCCGCCCGTGCCCCGTCTTTTTTTCCACCCGCGCCCCCGTTTATTGCCGCCGGCACCCCGTCTATTAACACCCGTCTGTTTGACCTCTCCGTCTCTGACGCTGACGTCACGTGATTGCCGCTCTCCTGCCGTGTGTCGACAATCCCGGAGCATTCGGACCGTTTCCGTGCGCCACTTTCGCCGGCCGCGACGCTGCACGGTCGGACGGCCTCTGGTCAGTTTAGGCTGTGAAGGGGACTGGGTCACCCTTCTAACGGCCTCGGCACGGGCACAGCTCAGCTGTGAAGGGGTCGCATCACTTTGCGGACGATCTTTGGGACCGTGCCCACTGCCCACTGCCCACTGGGCCAGGGGCTGGGTCAGGGTCACTTTGCTAACGGCCGTCGGTACTGACCAGTGCACGTGCAACGCTGTATGTAAGCCGATCATGGTCTCTGCAGCTGGCGGACATGGGACCGACTCGATGGTGTGCATGCACTGTGCATCGCTCCGCACTGGTTCCATGTCCTCTGCATCCTGCAGGCCGGACTCCCTCGTGCTGTGTCTGTGGCTCCTGGTTAGCGGTGCAGCGAGGAATGATGCAGCACATTGCGTTCAGTGGGGCGCAGCGCTCAGGCCTCGGCCGCTGCGGCCAGCCGCTGTGGCCGAGGATGTGGTCCACCGTGTGTCTGTATCTGATGTGACAGGCGGAAGGGGGCGGGGAGGACACAGATCTGCTAGGTATAGCTTTACAGGTGTCTCCTGCACTTTTCGAGCTACAGTTCTCGCTAAATTATCGGTGCTGACCCTGCTTTTACCTTGAAAGCGTCGGGATTTTGATCTTTTATCGTTTCACGGGACCACAAATCGTCACACTGTTTGCTTTTGCTATAGTATAAAAATTGGTCTAGCAGAAGTGTTTGGCTTTATACAACTTTTAAGAGAAATTCTGGGAAATGATGCCGGTGTCCCACGGCAAACAAGTGAAGCGTGTGTCAACGAAACTGCCCCACCGTATTCAGGAATTAGATGCAAGTCAAGTCATAAGGATTTCAACGCCGCTACGTTATTCCATTGGTTACAGGAATCGCTGAAATGGCATTATTGACACTACATTCACACTTCATCGTTTGAAATGATAATGGGCTAGCAACTTCAGTACGTACCACAACGCACAGAAGCAGGCCTTCAGGACATGGTCTCGCCAGCGGAAAACGTGTAGCGAGCGATAGCCAACGCCCGGAAAGGTTTGCGTGACCGCTTTTAAATTGTTCTGGCTAGTGTCATGATGCCAAGCAACGCATCATTCCTTCTCATGTCGAGGTGCCGGGTGATCCGCAATCGCCTCGTTATGTTGCCGCTGTTTACGCTGAAATTCCTGCGGTAGTTTATTTAGCTGCAGTATCGACTCCCGTCCTGCACGTGCGCAGTGATCTGGATTTACACCCGACGCGGGGCGGGGCGGGAGACCGGCGAAGGACGACCACGAGCCAACCACGACAAACAAACCTTCCCAGTTGGATCGGCACCCGGCTGCATGGTGTTGGCCTGGTGGTTCCGTGGAGCTAGCGCTAGGCACATGGCTGCTCCACCTCTGCAGTTTTCCAATGTGCAGGTGCTATAATTATAGCACCTGCAGGTTATAGCAATTGCTGTGCGACAAAGGTGTGTCTCATGCTGCCTCACTGGGCTGGGCAGGTAAACAGTTTCATAGCTTTCAGCGTTAGCCGTACAAACTGAATTAAGCTGTGTGAACCCTTCTCAGTTCTCCGGTCTTTCACGAAAGGGCAAGGCGGTCGCCGCGGCAAGTCGCAGTGGTTCGGAACAAGATTTACTTCGGAGAGCGTAACCGTATTACAGCGCTCCGGCGCCGTCCAACCGCAATGCTCTGGTGAAACCGAACTCAGCTCTGGTGCTGTGTCACTGTCGTCCGCTCATCACTAATTCATGCAGTCATGGTCTGCACTCACATGGCGCATTCTGCGGGCCTTGATTCTGCGCTGCTTAGTGCTTATATAACGCCGCATGGGACTCTCGGATGACCACATCCACGTGGCGTTTACACATGTTCTGTTGATGTAAATAACGAAGCCCGAAGTGCCTTTTCAGATTTTGTGAGAAACGTGTAGGCAACTAAAACATTTTTATGGCGACAAAATTGGTCTGTTGTTTCTGTAAGAGTATCGTTTTCTCTTCCTACATCGTTTATCAGGACTGTAAAGCTACACTGAAAACAATTTAACCTAAGGCTGGCGAGTAAACCGGTGTTTTACGGGTACCCCTATCCGCAACCATTTTTAACCACCCTCCCAAGAGTAGTGCTAGGTCCCATTGCGGTGTAGTCGTACTTGCTCTGAGCGGATATAACCGCTGTCAGCGAACAAGTCCGCTGAGAGCAGGGACGACTACACTGCAATGGGACCTTACTGTACTCCTGGGAGGGTGGTTAAAAATGGTTGCGGATAGGGGTACCCGCAAAACACCGGTTTACTCGCGGGCCTTGGGTTAAATTGTTTTCAGTGTAGGTCAGGGCTCAAACCTATACCTATTATTACAAATCGGGCGAATTACGATACAGGCTCCCGAATCATGCGATCTATTAATTGCGATCTAGGTATAATCTATTAATTATTATAATATATTGCGACTTGCGACTTGTATCTAATGAATTGATGTTAGGCACCCTGGTGATTTGGCATTTATCTTCCTATTTGCAAATTTATTTAATTGTTAACGTTTATCTAATTTAAATATTTTTTAATCGGAGTCATGAACCTGTTAGCCTTAATATTAAGTTGACTTATAGAAAAGGAATGCTAATAGGGAAAGACGCGAAATGGCATAATTAGGTAATGGCTTAATCGTCACCTTGGGCCCCTTATACCCAAAATTATCCGTATATAATGAATGTGTGTTGCTCGTTACACACAGTCATTGCATCCGAACCATCAACCCATCCCTCACGAATAGTAGATAGATAGCTGCACGTTACGCATGGAAACACGCCATTAATAATGACAATTAGATGGACATTTGTTTCTGCTAATAGGCCATGAGCATATGTTCTCTATTCATAGCTCTCATAGTGATGCAAGTTGGCCCGGTGTTACTATTTATAGCTTTGTGACGTAAGAGCTATCTGCTCATGGGGTTGTCCGGTAGTCGGTCAGGACACATGTAATCACATGGCGGCCGTCCACCGCTCGTTTTGTGCGGCGCGGTTCCCATCGCGTGGTCCGCGGACCTCACATCCATTCACAGTGAAAGGAGCCCTCGGCCGGCCGCTCGGCTCGCTCCACGGCCCGGCTGCCGCCGTCGTAAAAACGGCTCAGCACCGCGCTTTTACGCTCATGGCAGTAGCCACGGGCCACGGACCGTTTTTGACCCAGTAAGCGTCGGTTCTGCCGTTTCTTACACCGACTCCAGACCCACGACCCGCTTCCCAAAGAGGTCGACTCGTTTCGAGCGATGTGCTCAAGGCAGAATGCTCCTTCATGCGTTTATCCTATTGGAAGTGCCATCCATGGTGAATTGGTGACCCATGGCCCGTGGCTACCGGCATGAGCGTAAGAGCGTGGAGCAGCCGTGGCGCAGGGCTGCAGGTTGTGCACGCCTCATGCGGCAGGATTCGTGCGCCGCGGGCTGAGAGAGACGGTAGTCGCGTATAAAAAGGCGAATCCATTGGTGAATGGACGTTTAACCCGCGCCCGGCTGGGGGTCCTGGATTTCTACGCCCTGCTGGGGGCGGGGTGTTTGAACACCCCCCCCCCCCCTTGTAACTCGGCTCCTGGGCCACGTAGCGATACGCGGAAGGCGGCGTTCGAAAGAGCGTCAAAAATAATGACGAAATCACTTCAGTCAATATTTTGGTCAGGGCAAAGGTCAGGTCACCAGAGGTCATTGAAGGCAAAATTTCGCCGATTTCCAGGTCGAATATCGAAAATTTCCAAGAAGCCAACGCATAACTCGGGAACCAATAGAGCTACAGCGACGCAGAAAAGCGCATTCGATAGCCCTATTAACGCCCTTTCTGATTAATTCTCTCAGATTTGACCTAACGTTAACGGTTTTGCCTGCAGGGGGCAAAAACTGCAAAAATAGCCGATTTTTTTCGGAAGCAGTTTTTCTGCAATAATTTTTGACCCAAGCCTTGTACGAGCTTACTTTTACCGGCATCGTGTTCCTCTCGTCAAGACAAATCGAATGAACTATAAGTTGACCTTGAAAGGTCAACTTGAAAATTTGACCTCAGGTCAAGTTCATGACCTGACCGGAAAGGGTCATGTTGCATATCAGTCGATCCGTATCGTCGAGCTGAACACATCTAAGGCGTTTTCATCGCTCTAGCATGCCTCTATCAAAAGTTATTTGCGAAAAACTGTTAAGTACCATTCGTGACCTTAGATGACCTCAGGGCATAAACAAGGGTCACGGACACCATTTTCATGTTCAGTGTGTCTAAACCACTTGTAATTCGGTGTTTGGGAGTGTTTATAATGTCTTTCGTCCAAAAGAGGTGCATTTCAATTTTCTCCCATTGACTTATAATGGGAAGGTCGCAAAATTGACCTGACCTTAGGTCATCGATATCAAAATTCTGAGATATGCATTTTGTACATGCTATTGCTCTTAGCAATCGCTGAAAGTTTCAAAGCGATCAGTCACTCGGTGTAGATATGACAGACATTGAAACTTTTTATGAGGTGAGGTCACTTCAAGTGACCTGGTGACCTGACCTTGAATGACCTTGGTCTGAAATTTTTACAACATGTGTAGAATTGATGTATGATAAGGTGCTCGCAAAAAACCACAAGGGGGGTGTTCAAACACCCCCCCCCCCCAGCGGGGCGCGGGTTAAACAAGTACAACCTTTGTTTTGGCGAAATTTGCAATGACCCATTTCCACGTAAGAACATATTTTTCCATTTGCATTCCTTAAGGTCGCCTATGGCCATTTCACGTGACCTCACTTCCAGAGTCCAGAAAGAACATTAAGATACTTATATCGACCCCAAGTAAACGCGCTAACTTATAACCTTCTTTAAAACTAGCATTGCGTTATTAAAACTAGCTGTATCTAAGCGTGGACGGACCGAGCAGATACTTACCTTGTATTCAATTTGATATTTTGTTTTTAGTTTCTTTTCAGTTTGATAATAGTTTTGAGTAGGAATCGAGATGATCCGAAACTGCTATCTTTTATAAACGAATACACATCGATCGATCGACTCCGAAGTGTGGCTTATAATAATTTGATAGGTATCTAATTCTTCCGACCCCGAGAGGTCATTTTATTTTATTTTATTTTATTTGCCTTATAGGTATATAGGTACATACTCGAATCCACTGGTGGATGGACGTTTAAACAAGCCCAACATGTCACTATCAATATACGTACATACATATTCCTATATGCTGGTCGTCTGTGTTATATATAGATATTGACGCTATTATTATGTATAAGTAGATAATGGCTATACGTATTATATCATCCATGGCTAATTATACCATGCTTTCATAATAACCGTAGTAAACATACATAACAATGCAATGAAGTATATATCGTTCGAATGTTTTTTTTTGCGATGTATCTCGAACTTATTTCACGAGCTATGAGCCGATTTGTTCGGAGGAGTAACCTCAGTTAAATGTCGTTTTTCTTTGATACATTGACGAGTGACGTTGTGTTCTTGACCTAAATTCTAAAGGTCGTTCTCTACGACCAGCATAAAGTGACTGGCCCATTGTTCGCTAGCATTGTCATACGTAAGAAGAATGTGGTAAAGTACCTAAATGGTAGTCTCTAAATTATATCACTGTAAGTGCGAAGGAGTGTTCAAGTGCACATTCTGAAATAACGTTCGGCGGTTTGAATGAAAAGTATGATTTTGAATGAATGAAAAGTATAATTTTGTAAGGAGGTCATTCAAAAAACAATTAAACGATTAAAATAAATGCCTTACATTCAGCAAGCACTTAACGAATTAAAAAACGTTCGGCGGTGTTTCAGCGGGTGCGTATTATTTAGGCCAGGGTTCATAATGTCCAGGGCATGATGTGTCCAGTGCTCGAAATGGCCAGTGCCTTGAATTGGCCAGTGTTCATATTGTCCAGGGATTACATGGTCCAAATGTGGCCAACTGGCTGCAGATAGGGTAAATTCAAGGAGACCAGGGTTCATAATGTCCAGGGCACGATGTGTCCAGTGCTCGAAATGGCCAGGGTTCATAATGTCCAGGGCACGATGTGTCCAGTGTTCGAAATGGCCAGGGTTCATAATGTCCAGGGCACGATATGTCCAGTGTTCAAAATGGCCAGTGCCTTGAATAGGCCAGAGTTCATAGTGTCCAGGGATTACATAGTCCACCCAACCCAACCAAACCTAACCTATCCTAACCTATCCTAACCTAACCTAACCTAACCTAACCTAACCTAACCTAACCTAACCTAACCTAACCTAACCTAACCTAACCTAACCTAACCTAACCTAACCTAACCTAACCTAACCTAACCTAACCTAACCTAAGGTAATGATGTTTGCCTACCGGGGATAAGGAAATAGTTTCTCGCATGAATAGATTGCAAGCAATAGTAAATCAAATATTTTTAGGTTAAGTGGTTATGCATCAGGCTTCAGGCCTTCGGCCTGAAGCCAGATACATAACCACTTAACCTAAAAATATTTGATTTACTATTGCCTGTAATCTCTCCTAAGGCATTGCCTTCGGCACTGCACTGCTTCGCATTGAGCTGGTTCCGTGTTTTTTACATAATGACGTCACTTTCAGTGACTATGTAATCCCTGGACACTATGAACTCTGGCCTATTCAATTCTGGCCTATCCATTTTGAACACTGGACACATCGTGCCCTGGACATTATGAACTCTGGCCATTTTGAACACTGGACACATCGTGCCCTGGACATTATGAACCCTGGCCATTTCGAACACTGGACACATCGTGCCCTGGACATTATGAACCCTGGCCTCTTTGAATATACCCTATCTGCAGCCAGTTGGCCGCATTTGGACCATGCAATCCCTGGACATTATGAACTCTGGCCCATTTAAGGCACTGGCCATTTCGACACTGGGCATAACGTACCCTGGACATTATGAACCCTGGCCAGAATGAATGCTCCCCGTTTCAGCTGGTCCAGCCCACGAAGACAATGACGAGAAATATGGAGCAGAGTACCCGGTCTGCTCTCCACATTGCCTTCAGTGTCGTCGGACTTATCAGCTTTTTGCTGGTCCTGTTCTTCAACGGGAGCACCAACAGCCCCGACCTCGGTATGTGTAACGGCATCTCGTACCGTTCATTCATTTTGTAGCGCTGTTCGCGATAGAATGAAGAGTCGCTCACCATAACTCTTCTAACCACAGGTTGTGTACACCTAACCATTATAATATATAGTCCAGTGCTTTACACACATACGATCCGTGCATTAAGTTGTCTTTAGGTACTATACCTACATTTCATTCCATACCTGCTTGAAACGCGTATTGCTGTGAAACGTAAACGTCCCTGACACATAAGTCTCCAAACCCTCGGCGCCATTTTAGCGATATGACTTGTGTATAGGGCATGCTCAATGTTTTCTTTATATTTCAGGCATATTTAGCCAGCCGACGGGGAACGTCTCGGACAAGTTCAACACCTACATCACGCCCTCCGGCTGGACGTTCATCATCTGGGCCATCATCTACACCTGGATGGCGGTGGCCATCATATACGGTAAGTAAGTTATGCAGGCGATCCATATATGTAGTGAGCCGGCTATCGCGGGGGTCCCCTTCCGTCAAACGGTGTCCGTATAACCGGCAGCACGGGCCGGTCAGTATCGATCGTCCCCGCGAGTCCTACTGTATGTACAGTAGGTCTACAAAATAAGTCCTCTCCGTATGCGGGTCACCAGTGGGCAGTTAGCGCCTGAGCACTACTCAGGCGCTACCTGCCCGGATACGGAGAGGACTTTTTTGTAGACCTACTGTACAATGCATACAACCGGATCGACGGTTCGCATTTCAGCGTGCTGTGTGTGTAGAAGGGCGCTCAGAATCGATAACGGGATGTGGACTAAACTACGACTGTGGACATTGGATGGTTTTTAGGTGCAAATTATCAGCCAACTCGGTCGACGGGTCAATTTTCAGCGGCGGCAGCTATTCCAACCGCTGACTTTTTTTGTCTCGGGAGCCGGGCGTAAATAACACATGCGTTTGGTATACACGGGTCTCTGTTATTGACCGGGAGCGGGTGGGGGCACCTCTCTCCTCCCCCTCCCCGTGCCTGGCACGTGGCGTCGATGGCATCCGCACTGTAAACAGCGCAGTAATGAGGGTGGCCGGGGTATTGGGACGGACACTCGGCGCAGTCGCATCGGCAAGCCGTGTGGGTGGCCTCTGAAGCCTGAGGTGCTCAAAGATATAGTGTCCTGGCCGCTACAGTAATTTTATTAATTAACTCGTCTTTCTACCCATATACACGTGCTAGATTTTCAACGTGTTATATCTTTACCTAATGTCAGTCTGTTGTGCCCATTCTCGTCTTATCTTATGCATGCTGGTTCGCGTTCCATTCAGGCAGAAATCGCAACTCTGGCTTGTGATTTATCCTCTCTCGTCTGTCCCGAGAAGGAAGTGAGCGATCGGGATCTATAAATCCTATCACGGGATTGGCCACTGATCCTGAACTATCGATGCGTTTAGGCCGTATGATGAGATCCGAGAAATAAGCAGAGCGGAGCCTCGCTTCGCTAGCTGTCTGATCAACCGCTGTCGTACAAACTTACACATGCATACGTCATAGGTACGTATACATGGGGCGTCGTCACAGCCGGGGGACACGAGCTGCACAGACTGCGTACATTATGCGTCGGGAGGTGTGGTCACGTCACGGCCGGGGACTCGAGCTGGAGCGTGCATGTTACACGCGTCAGGGGTGTCGTTTTGTATAGGCCTGGGAGTGCCCGAGCACTACCAATGTTCAGCTGAGCACTACCAATGTGTTGTTGAGCACTACCAACATTTTTCTTCACTTATTGAGAAAATTGCATTCAAACATGTCATACAAATAAAATGAATGAGGTTCTTATGTATAAAATCAACATGATAGCAAGTAACTTCAATGGTAAGTGGTAACTATTGATGAAATCTATAGACTTACTCCACAAGTAGATTGAATTTGAATTGGTTGACCAATTCAATCTTCTTGTAGCGTACCTAAGTCCATAAATTTCCATCAATACCTAGGCATCATTTTCACTTTCCACATCATGTCATTACGTCAAGTAATTTCAAGTTATGTGGTACCTATACCTACCTACCTACCTACCAAGTTTCACAATAGACTCAGGGGCGTCGTTTTGTATAGGCCTGGTAGGGCCCGAGCCTTACCAATGTTTATTTGGGCCCTACCAATGTTCGCTGAGCCCTACCAATCTTTTGTCACTTATCAGTTGATAAAAAGCAAAATAAACAGATAAGCAAATATTAAATAAGCACATATGCAAGTACATAAATAAGGTTCTAGCCACAGTAGGTGCATGTAGCTGACAATGAGGTTTCACGTGTCTAGGACTCCGGTCCTTAACTCATTAACGCCGAGTGGCAACTATAGTTGCCATCTACAAAAACCTACTGCTGAAGGCAAGTTAATGACGTCAGAACAGCATTTGTGGGATGCCTAATCAGCATAGTCCCTTCTCATCATGATCAGACGGTTTAATTAGTCACGTCCTGTGCGCAACATGCTTCACAAATCAAGAAATAGTCAGACGTTGCAGAGACGGCCGCCATATTGGCTTGACGGTCCCGAAGAAAACGACGCTGTTTTTCCAGAGTGTCCGGTATTTCCGAGCATTTTCGGCTTATTTTGATCCAGAAAGGATGTAGGCAGGCTACCAGTGTCTCAAAACTTGAAAGCACTCTACTCATTTGTAGTTATTTGTACTAGATTTGTACTTGGCAACTATAGTTGCCACTCGGCGTTGGCGTAGTCAAAAATATGAGCGGTTCATAGTTAAATAGTTGTATTTACGGATATACTGTAACGAAACATATGTTATTCAACCAGACTGTCCCCGTGTAGACTTTTGCAAATAAATTAACAATTAAGGCAGAAATTAATTAAAAAATACATGCATGTCTATACATTACCATAGTGAACCCTACCCCCATCCATTGTTTTCTTGGTCTATTCTCGACATTGTTAAATCTGTTTATGTTTATCATCTACTGAAGATATTTTTGTGGAATGGGATGCAATCTCGCTTTCTCTTTCCTCTCTCTCTCTCTCTCTCTCTCTCTCTCTCTCTCTCTCTCTCTCTCTCTCTCTCTCTCTCTCTCTCTCTCTCTCTCTCTCTCTCTCTCTCTCTCTCTCTCTCTCTCTCTCTCTCTCTCTCTCTCTCGCTCTCTTTCCCTGTTCCTCCACTGGCGGATGCAGGAAACATTACGGACATTCATAGCTCACAGAGTCCGACTTGCCCGATTTTGTTTCGTTTTCTTTGTAAAGAAAGAGAACTAAAACGGCATTTATACGATAAAGATTGCCTACGATTGCACAGTAATGCATTTATAACAAACCGAAATCCGAGAAGTTTAGGTACGAGAATTTTCAAACCCTGCTGCGTGTGATATCACCTATCACCTTTCTGGATAAACCAGAGTCGCTCTCGCTTTCTATGTCGAAGACTATGCTTTGCTGGTTTTTCCTAGCGTTCGTTAGTCGCGCCACTTGCAGTATGCATAACCAAACTCAGGCATGCTCATCTGCAGGCACCGTGCCATGATGCTAAATCGTGTGACCAGCTCGTGTTTCAATTTGGAGGGGCACGTAGGTATTAAGCCTATTTGCATCAACAAATTAAGTTTTTAGCATCGTAAAGACGCTGTATGACGTTTACAAACAGGGACCCATAAACGAAAGCTCCCCCACCTCCTCCCCTGAGCTCCCATTGACGCCGATTATGACCTTGACACAGTCGTGATACCGAATTGATTCCGATGAAGCTGCTTGCTATCTGAACTTTCACAGCAGATGCTGGTGATTCAGCTGAATGAGACGGTGGAGGCGGCTTTGTGCTTTGGGTTTCGTGCGAGGATAACAGCACACGAAACTTTAGGTTACGATCACGTAGCTGATGTTGTCTCATGGGACTGAATGAAAATTGTGAACCAAAGGCGAGACATCGCCTGACTTGGGGCAGTGCTGATTCCTGGCACTGCCAGCTGGAAACGAGGAAATGGGGATTCAGGTGGTAGAAAATATGTGGGCCTGTTCAGTTGTCCTAAACTAGATGAAATTGAACTATATTTTTATGACACGTGGAATGTGTTCAAGTGCAAGTAGTGGTGGTCGCCTTGTACTTACACCACTTTTACTCGTCAATCAACATATCCCCCTTCTTATTCTGAAGTACAACCGCCAGTGTGTGCTCGAGTCGCGTGATCACGAAAGGGATCCAATTTGTCCAGACTCTCGTCCGAACAGTCTAAAAAACATTCGAAGGCGAACGGATTTACTGGTTAGGTAAGGACAGCAGAAGTACGTACGTATGCGGGAATCAGAAATATACTATACAATTCCATGGCTCCGGTAGGCCTGTAATCAGCGTGCTCGCAAATAGGCATGAATAATCGAGTTGCTTTGTACCCCGAGTTTTTACAAATGTATCATACCCGGTAGAAAGTTTTGTGATAGGACGGTATACCTGCCATCAACCATGTACAGTATATCTAAAAAGTATGTCCCCTGGTTTGGCTCTCCCACAGGAGGCGAATCGGTAACTTGGCTGAATCCCAGTTGCGGCACCCGGCCGCCAGGGTCGCTGCCGCGCGAGCGGCCTTGACCGCTCGCATGTCATTGGCAGTTCGGTCCCTCCCCATCTATACCGAGGTGGGGAGGGGAGAAGAGGGGAAGAGAGGGGAGGGAGCGGCTTTCGCTCGGCACTTGGCGATACCTGGCTGACCCCGCGCTCCCTCGCTGACCTTTGTCCTGCCCTCAGGCGAAGACCAACTTCCAGGCCTGTAGCGGCCCAGCGGAAAACCGAGCTCGCGGGGCGCGACTCCATTGGCCCAATCTTATAAATGGAATGCTGTCGTATTCACGGCATTAGATAATATTAATAGTGATACCAGCAGTGGATGTGGTAAAATACAGTCCAAAATAAACGAAAGCACACGATTCGTGCATAATGCGCCCTCCCATTCAAATAAGCCCGCCCACTTCGATAGATGGTGTAGTTTCTTAGGGCGTAAAAGATGCAAAACACTACCGATTTTTTTTTTAGCTCGGCCACAGGGACCGACAATATACAATTGACTGAAATGCATGGAAACCATTTTGCATTTAGGTAATAGCCGTTTTCTGCACCCAAACTTTAGCCAGTGACACCCTGTCCATTCTAAAGCGTTTATAAGATTGGTCCCAGCACCCGATTTTATATGAGGAAGTCGTTTAAAAAGCATCTTATTTCTAACGAATTTATTATTATGGCCACTTTTACAGGACGTCTATAGAGCTTTGACTTTTACATTTCTTCCTCGTTCAGGAGAAACGTTTTAACCCTCACCGGACCTTCAGGTTTTCTGAATACCGAGGGGACATTGGGGGTTGGAAGTGAAGAAACAACCCCCTTCGCCGATTCGCCCCTAATTGAGCTAGAGCCTCACGAAAGAAACGATCGTGTGCGTCGTTACGAAATGCAGCGATTGTTCTCCGATTTAAGGACCAGGGTCAGCTGATGACTTCGGAGGTCAGGTCAAGTGGCCCAAGGCACAGGTTCGGTTTTTGGTAAATAACTTCGCTAAAAATGATCGCAGATCCGCGATTTTAGCAGCATCGTGTTTGTCTAGCTCAGGCGTGTCGAATGGTATACTTTTTCTTCGGGTGAGATCAACTTAACCCTCGCCCGTATAGAGGGGGGGGGGGTCGAACGGACCCCCTCCCTCGGTTTTTCGCGAATAACTCGCGTAAAAAGCGGCCGATCGTGACGAGACTTTCAGTACCCTCGCGTTAATCAATTTTACACCCACCCTGAAATTTTTATGACCCTGACCTTAATGACCTTTGACCTGTGACCTACTTTTCGAGACCATGTTTGGCCGGAATCGCGATTCGGCGTATGTCGGCTCGCATTAGCGGCGCGTTTGCAGTCTTTTCGTGGTTTTAAGCGTTCAAACATGGGATATGATCTTGCTTCCATGCATTACGGTGGGTGTCAAGGTCACCGGAAAGTCAGGTCAGGTCATTGACCTTTGATGACCTCGGTTCACTTTTTCGAGTTTTACATTTAGGAGCTGAATTCGAATTTAGCAGCCATATGAACATTTACGAAGTAGTTTTGGTGCCCTCGTAACATGTTGCGAAGCTGTCAGAGGCGGTTGCCACCTACTACGAATACCCTTACTGGTTGACCTGACCTGACCTGACCCGACCTGGCCTAAATGCATGAAGGCATCATCTGTGATCAAAACTAACATGATATTCGTGATCAGCACCCCGAAAACCCCATAGCAGCCACGCTTTACGACTTTCTAACAGGTCCCGATTTCCCCAACTTTTGGGTCATTGACCTGACCTGGAAAGTCAACCGATGACCTAGGACCTTAAAATAGGGTATCATCGACTTCCTCTTGTCACGGCCAACACGCTCGTTTTTTCCGCGAAGCTCTAGCTCGATCAGGGGCGAAACGGCAAGGGGGGGGTCCAACGAACCCTTAGACGTTTGAGGCTGGAAAAACATCAATACGGGCGAGAGTTAAGGTGTTAACCTCGGGTCAAGGTCAGGTCACAGCCCGTCAGGTCACGAAGCTGGTCAAAGGAGGTCATATTGCATATCAATCGATTCGGCAGGTCTTTTCATGTCCATTAGTGGCTTTATCGACTCGGTAGCTTTAGTTGATCGGGAGTTATTGACGAAAAACTGATAGCCTTAGTTACGCGATAAATGACGTCACGCAAGATCAACAAAGCAAAATTGAAGCATCAGACCTTGCAAGGAGCGCATGAAATCACGATTCCGTGTGCTTGAGAATTTGAGATAGTTGTGTATCATTTCCGGACCAAACTAGCAATTTCCATATTCCCCTGACTTTTAATGGTGAGAGACTGACCTGATCTCAGGCGACCCTTCAGAAAATCCTAGATATACCTACATTTATACAAGTTGTGAGACCTCTCGATCATACTATAAGATCCTGTAAGTTTCATCTCCCTATGAAAGCCATGCACTGAGGGTGCTGCGAAGTTGGAACATTTTAGCACAGTCCTAAAATGTTCATTTTAGGACAGTTTAGGACAGTTTCACACAGTTCATTTTAGGACTGCTCATTTATGACGTCATAGATCAGTGACCTGACTTGACTTAAAAATGCGGTTGGCGTAAAAAAAATCCGACTTATCAAATCCCGACTAAAAAAAATCGACTTATGATCCGGTTAATCAAATCCCGACCATGTTTTTACCTGGCCATTAATGTTCTAGCCTTACAGGTGATAGTTTGAACGCGGAAGATGCTGAATCTTGGTTAACCCCATACTTATCGTATGATAAAGAACGTCAGTGTTAGAAAGTTGATTAACAATTTTATTTAGGATAGTTTAATTCAAGTGGGTATAATCCGACTTGACAATTTACTAGGAGGGTTTTGCAGCGCTATTAATTCGGCATTTAATTATAAATCATTGCTAATTTCGATCCGGATATCGTTATTCAATGCTGGCCTTTGCGTCCTCAAAAAAGTTGTTTATAGTCATGAAGGCTTGCATTGACCCATACTTTCCATTTTTCAGCACCATTATTCGCCGTAGTTGACCAGATGTTTTTCTTCAGCTCTCCCCTGAATCCTTTGGCTTAGACCTGGCGTATCACCCGTGCATCGCAAGACGCACCTACCACACACAAGTTCATGATCCTCACGAACCCACATCAGCGTCCGTTCGCTTGGTGTGTGACCCCTTGACCTTTGGCCGCGACAACTGCCAGCTTGCTGGAGCACCCCTCCCTACACGCGCTGCCCCGCCCGCCGCGCTCCCCTCCCCCCCCCCGGGGTCGTGTCACGAAGGTTCGGGCTTACGCTACTACCGGCCGCTGCGCAGCTGTCACCTAGCGCTTGGGAATGTGTGGTCTGGTGCGGATTCAGCCAACTACCGGCTCGCGACACCAGCGCCACGTAGTGGCGACGGTACATTCTTTTTAGACACACTGTACGAGTAAATAGGGATCTGGTGAGAACTACGTATGAGATAATATGCATTCTTTGTTGAATTGTTTTCGAGCAGATTTTATTTATGCATGTCAAGATAAATGGTTAAAAAGGACTGGTAAAGAGCATCTGCTTTGGTACAGAAAAACACTTATTGATGGATAAATGAACTGTGTTTCCTGGATACCAAGGACTGCAGCTGCTTTGGGCACAGGCTACAGGCTTATACCATAGGGCATAGTGTAGATTCCACTACTTAGACGTAATTATCTTATTAAAAATTTATATTGAAGTGGCGTAACCACTTTTTTCTGTTTGGAAATTGGATTAAGGCTCGTGGGGGATAAGTTGGGACATAAATAGATTCAATGCATCCCGGCGATTAGTATTTGTTTAATGAAAAGTTACGATAGCGGCAATTTTTGACTACGCCAACGCCGAGTGGCAACTATAGTTGCCAGTCCAGAAATATATGTTAAAAATATTTTTATTTTTCAATACACCGTATGTGCATTTCTAGTGCATGTAGAAGCACAGGGCATCAAGAAAAACTGCCGAAATTTGCCCACGGAATTATCGTCGTTAATGAGTTAATGGATTTTAAGAGGCTCGAAAACGCAATTGGTTATAGAGGTCCATAACTGCCTCTGAGTCCCGCATACCACGCGACCGCCCCTAATAGACCCCGATCCGTCTGCACACCAGCCGCTGGAGGCCCTACACCGACTTCGGAAGGTGCCGCGGTGCTCCAGAATAGGCCATAGGTATATTGATTTGAGTGGGTGATACAGCCTGATTCCCCAGGGTTCAACGCCAGGTCATTACCGCATCAGACCCCGAAAACTGAAGCTCGTAACTACGAGGGGCGTTCAAAAAGTTTCGGGCCGAACAATGAAGAAGTTGGAATTTTGGCCTGCAAGGCGGTGTGTTAAATGATGTGTTATTGGGATGTCCACTTACGCAAATTAAGTAAGTGGCCATTAATTAAGTCTCTTCTGTGATTGATTCGGGCTTCTATTCGTAGCATAGTTCGCCATTTCGGATAGGATGGGCGACGCCCAGAAGAGAGCAGTGATTCGTTTCATAGTAGTTAGTGCAGAAAAGGCACCAAGCGTTAACCCTCGCCCTGGGCATTTTTCATGACACGGCCTGGCAGGGGGGAGGGGTCGATGCGACCCCCCTCCGCTCGTCAACTTTCCAAAACAGGGGCACACAATTGATGATGTGCGTCCATTCGATAAACATCGAGGAGAGGCTATAGGGAAGCTGACGTAAAGTGTGCACCTGATCCGCGACCACGCACCTGCGTACATGGGCGGGATGACGAACAGTGAAGCGATGAGCTTCGAGTTGTTGTCGCATCCACTTTTTTCTCTCCGAACCTTGCACACTTTGGTTAGTGGTTGCCACCTCTTCCCCAACATAAGAAAATTAGCAGCGGCAACCTCGCTAACAGCAGGGAGACGAAATCAGCCGTCTTGGACGTGCAGGATGGGTCCAAAACCCACTTGGTTATGGAGGCCTTGAGGGCTCTCGCGAAGCGCTGCGCGAAATGTGTTTGTCTTAACGGTGTTTATTTGAATAAATGAACTTTTTGGTCTAATGAGTCGATGCTGTATCTCTCTGCTCCTTCATGGTCGGGCCCGTAGCTTTCTGAACGCCCCTCGTACTGTCATCCTTTTATTTTGGCAAGCAGGTCTGTCTAACTATCGTTGTGTTTCCAGTCCTCGTTATTTGTCGAACCCTTCAATTGGCGTGGGTCTTCAAAACCGTTCCTGGCCCCGCAGCCGTCTTTTTTAGTCGGCTTGGGCCCTCAAAGCTGTTCCTGTCCCCTTTCAGCACAACCGTCCTTTTAAGTCGATGTGGGCCTCTTTCAGAATGGCGTGCATTCCTCCGGCACTATTGCCTATATAACTGCACGTTTTGTGCATGGCGTCCGGTGTGGACCCAGATTTCCAAAGTTTTTTTTTTGTGTTTTTTTAGATTTCGGTTAGTCTTGTCAATGACCAGGGCGAAAAATAAGTGGCCGAAATCCGATGAGAAAGGCATATTTGGGGGTACCCTACCTTGTAAGCCCCGTCATATATGGCCAGCCGCCGCCTTTGGGCACTACCAATCATTTTCGGAAAACGACACCCCTGACACGCGTAACATAAGACATAACATTGCAAGGGTAACATGCCGCACCTACCCTGCAGAGCGCGTCCGTCCCGTGCTTTATCTGGAGCGTATCTATGGCACGTGCTGTATCTGAAGCATAGTCCGTCTCTCCGTTCGTCCCTTCATCCGCGGAATGTGGCATACTGCACGTGTTGATCGTTGGTAAATGCATGTTTTATATAACCAGTCGTCTCGATAGATACGGGAGTTGTTTACCGGTCGCCGTCTCGGCTGCTAACCGCTGCCGACTGGAGGACAGATAACCTGCAGCGGTGACCGATAAACACTCCACCGACCCTATAAACGGTGGCGTCACCGGGTATCAAATGGCACCACTGAGCCGGGAAATGCCGGCCAATTCATCCCGCGCAGACCGACGGTACCTATAAGCCGTTTTCACGACTGGCTATCCGGCAAGTGCACTTATTTGACCAAATCTGCTCATAATCTCTTTTACAGCAAATATCTTTATTTTATGAATTTATTTAGGTACCAAGTACAGTGCACGTGCGAACTGTTCGTTCACGCCAGTTGGTGACAGCTAGTTATCACCACGATAACGCCTCACAGTGCACTTGACAATTGTGTTGTATGCGTCAATTGATTGATTAATTGCCACTAATTTAAGTGTGCCGTTTAATTTATATCCATGCGAGATGCCAGTGGCATTGGCGGTTGTATGACCTAGCGAGAACTGCGACTGATATTCGCCCTTTATCAATCCAAGGGACCATTGTTGACCTCTCTCCAGCCCTTTCTTCTGATGAAGTCCTGACGAGCGTCTGGCTGTCGTTGCAGCGCTGTCGCAGCTGTGCCGCAGCTCCGACTCCGGCCCGGTCTACCTGAGCCCTGTGACGGTGCCGCTCCAGTTTTGGGTGCTCTTCATCACCAACCAGGCGCTCAACATCTCCTGGCTGTTCGTCTGGGACCGGGAGCTAATGACGGCCGCCGCCGTCTTCCTGTTCCTCATCGTCATCACCAACTGGCTGGCCATGTACATCCTGCACTCCCGGTGAGGACCAACTGTACTTACATCCTGCACTCCATAGGTGAGGAATAATTTGGCCATGGCCTAAGTGCTGCAAAGCAGCTCGGCTCCTCTCGAGTGCATATGTGACATATGTATTATGCATGTCATTGCTATTGATTGCTGGGACCAGCGGCACTTGCACTAACTTGCCGATGCTGTCGCTAGGTTCACCTGCTTGTTACTGCAGCTATCACTCATTGATATATGATTAATTAATTCATCCCACACCCGGTCCTCGCCGGTGTGTATCCCTGCACCTGGCAGCCGTCATTCCGCGCTGACAGCGATCAATAACTGCGGGTTATACGGCTGCCGTAATAACGGGACGTCTGCCGCTGCCCGTCAGGCTGATCCAGGACGGCGTGCCCGTGGAGCTGCCCCGCCCGGAACTGATCGCTCTCCGGGTCACCATGCATAACGGGCTGGCCGTCTACACGACCTGGACCACGATTGCGGCGCTGCTCAACCTCGACATCGCCATCGTATACGTCGCCGGGGTGCGTATATTCGGTCGCCGGGGCGGATCATTTACGCGGCAGGCTAATGGGCTGTGAATGATGTAACGGTGCACGTTTTACAAAGCCCTAGACCTGATGGAGTGAAAGTTGTATAATATAGGTAAGTACCTGCCAATACCGTGTTGCGTAGTACATATAGGCGAGCGGTGAATGTCTTTTTAATTTGGAGGCGGCTGGAGCGATCAATAGCTAATTAAACGTTCATGCCAGTGCCGCAATACGATTTCCAAGACAGAATTCCGACACGACAGACTGCAGAACCCTCCGGCCGCCCGACAAAATGTGTCCTTCATCCTCACAGTTAGTGTGCACTGCGCACTTAAAATGTTAGCCCATACTTTTCTGATAAATGGGTTTCTTAGCAATTACGTTAAAACTTATTAACCCTCGCATGTGTGCGGCGTTTTCCAGCTTCTAATGTGTAGGGGGGGGTCGGTTGGACCCCCCCTTCCCTTGCCGTTTGGCCCCTGATCGAGCTAGAGCTTCGCGGAAAAAACGAGCGTGTTGCCCGTGACGAGAGGAAGCCGATGATACCCAATCAATGACCCGAAGTCGGGAAAATCGGGACCTATTAGAAAGTCGTAAAGTGTGGCTGCTAAGGGGTTTTTCGGGGTGCTGATCACGAAAATCGTGTTAGTTTTGATCACAAATGATGTCTTTAAGCATTTAGACCAGGTCGGGTCAGGTCAGGTCAGGTCAACCAGTAGGGGTTGTGACGGGTATTCGTAGTACGTGTCAACCGCCTCTGACAGCTTCGTAACATGTTACGAAGGCAACAAAACTACTTCGTAAATGTTCAAATGGTTGCTAAATTCGAATTCAGCTAAAAAACTAGCCTAGAAACATGTAAAACTCGAAAAAGTGAACCGAGGTCACACGAGGTCACCAAAGGTCAATGACCTGACCTGACCTTCAGGTGACCTTGACACCCACCCTAATGCATGGGAGCAACATCAAATCACATGTTTGAACGTTTGAAACCACGAAAAGCTTGCAAACGCGCGGCTAATGCGAGCCGACATACGCGGAATCGCGATTCCGGCCAAACACGGTCTCGGAAAAGAGGTCACAGGTCAAAGGTCATTTGGGTCAGGGTCATGACATTTTCAGGGTAGGTGTAAAATTGATCAATGCGAGGGTACTGAAAGTTTCGTCGCGATCGGCCGCTTTTTACGCGAGTTATTCGCGAAAAACCATGGGGGGGGGGGGTCCATCCGACCCCCCCTACACATGCGAGGGTTAAATATGTTTCCTAAATCCAAAACAATCTCAAAACACAAGAGTTTTGGTCGTAGTGTGGTATAAAAACTGGAGCCCTTAAATATTTATAGTATGAATTATGAAATATACAAGTTATAACAAATTATAGTATAGAAACTGGAGCCCAGGGGCGGATCCAGGAAAACTCCAAGGGGAGGGTCATGAATCGAAGTGGTGCCCCTACCTATACCCAAAATTAAAAACTCAACGGATTTCGTCCACTTCATTTTGGTGGTGCCCCCATTTTCAGTTTTTTTTCTTTTTAATTTTTATTTTTAGTCAGTATCTTAACTTTTGCCACAACCACATTTACCAATTGTAAGCAAATATATATGAATGTGCTATGTGTATATATGTCGTGGACGCTGAGTAGTGAGTACTTACCAGGAACGTTATCAGGTAAGCGAATCGTTGTCAGTCCGACGAACTTGACCCTGGCGTCTAAAGGGTCTGTCCTTGACACTTCAGGCTTGTCAGGGGCACCAAAGTCCTTCCAGGGACACCACAAACCTGTCAGGGGCACCTACGGCCTTGTAGGGGCGCCACAGGCCCGCCAGGAAGCAGAGGCACCACAGGTCTAGCAAGTATACACGACAGGCCTGTCAGGGGCACAACGGGCCTGTTGGGCCCATGAGCACCCCTAGGGGCAGGGGCACCACAGTCCTTCCAGGGGCACCGCAGGCCTGTGAGGGGCACCAGCGGCCTAGCAGGGGCACCAGTCAACACAGGCCTGCCAGGGGCACCAGAGGCCTGCCAGGAGCACCACCGACCTTGCAGGGGTAACTTGGGCCTGTCAGGGGCACCACGGGCCTGTCGAGAGGCACTTCAGGCTTTTCAGGGGCACCATAGTCCTCGGCCGGGCGCAGGGGTAGCAGGGGCACCAAAGGCCTGCCAGGGGCACTACAGGCCTAGCAAGGGCACCACTGGTCTATCAGGGGCACCACGAGCCTGTCATAGCCAGGCATCTCAGGCTTGTCAAGGCCCAGGGGCACCACAGGTCTGTGAGGGGCACCAGCGACCTAGCAGGGGCACCAGTCAACACAGGTCTGCCAGGGGCGCCACAGACCTGCCAGGGGCACCACAGACCTGCCAGGGGCACCAGAGGTCTGCCAGGGGCACCACCGGCCTCGCAGGGGCACCTTGGGCCTGTCAGGGGCACCACGGGCCTGCCGAGGTGCACTTCAGACTTTTCAGGGGCACCAGTCCTCTTAGGGCGCAGGGGTACCAGCGGCCTAGCAAGGGCACCAGAGGCCTGCCAGGGGCACCACAGGCCTAACAAGGGCACCACGGGCCTGTCAGGGGCACCTCAGGGTTGTCAGGGCCCAGGGACACCACAGTCCTTCCAAGGGCACCGCAAGCCTGTCAGGGGCACCACAGGCCTGCCAGGGGCACCACAGGCCTGCCAGGGGCACCACAGGCCTAGCAAGGCACCACTGGCCTGTCATGGCCGGGCACCTCAGGCTTGTCAGGGCCCAGGGGCACCACAGTCCTTCCAGGGGCATTACAAGCCTGTCAGGGGCACCAGAGGCCTAGCAAGGGCACCACAGGCCTACCATGGACACCACAGGCCTGCCAGGGGCACCACCGGCCTTGCAGGGGCGCCTCAGGCCTGTCAGGGGCACCACGTCCCTGCCGGGGACACTTCAGGCTTGTCAGGGGCGTTACAGTCCTGTCAGGGCCCAGGGGCACCAGGCCCGTGGTGTCCCTGCTAGGCCTGTGGTGCCCCTGGTGGTCCTGTGGTGCCCCTGTCAGGACTGTGATACCCCTGATAGGCCGGTGGTGCCCCTGACAGGTCTTTGGGCCCCCGGGCCTCAAGGGGGGGCCATGACCCATGTGACCCCCCCCCCTTGGATCCGCCCCTGCTGGAGCCCTTAAATATTTATAGTATGAATTATGAAATATACAAATTATAACAAATTATAGTATAGAAACTGGAGCCCTTAAATATTTATAGTATGAATTATGAAACATACAACTTATTATGGAGCCCTGAAATATCGTCCCTCTCCGATGCCTCAGTCACGCCCCCGGGTGATGTCGTCTGGTCCCTGACACCCCTGTCCACCCCAGGCGTCGAACGAGGTGGCCAGTCTGGTAATCGCCTGCGTGCTGGGCGCCCTCATCATCCTCTGGCTGGTGCTGGAGCTCACCGTGCTAGACAAATACACCCGGTGGACCATATCGCCTGGATTCAGTGAGTTCGTCTGTTCCTTAGCTAATCGCTAATAGTCTTCACCCACAACCTCTCTAGTCTCTAATACCCTGTCGAGCAATGAACGGCGACATTATGGATCCGTGTGCCATACACACTGTGCGTGTGCCCGCAGCCCATTCTTTGTTTTGATAGGTTCCTGACGTGTACGGACAAGAAGCCAATGTAATGTGGAGCCAGTTCAGCTAAATCTGACCCTGACTCTGTCCGTGTGCCCCTCAGCCCTGGTGTGGGCGCTGTCCGGTGTGTTCGACAACAACTACTGGCGCGCGCCGGGCGCCGTGCCGGCCGTGCTCGGCGCCGTGCTGGGCGTGGCCTGCCTCTGCCTGCTGGTCCGGCTCGTCGTGCTCGTCGTCTACGTCGCCTGCCCGCCGGCCGGCCGGCGGAGCGGCAGTGTCGACATCGCCGGCCGGCTGAACGGCGGCTTCAGCCAGTAGCCGCCGGACGCGCAGCCAGCGACGGACCGGGGTGGGGAGGGGTTGGAGGGACGTAGTGGTCGGACCCGGCCGGGACAAATCACAGGGAGGAGGGAAGGGGAACACACTGGAGACGGACCACTGCATAGAGTGGACCGGAGGGAGTTGAGAAACACTGCCCGAGACGCGGGTCAGCGAGCGGGCTATGCACAGGGGGCGTCAGCGCCGGGTGGTGTGTAGCGCGCCAGGTGGCGCCGTGCCGTGCGAGGCAAAGTGCAGATGGCGCCGTGAGGTGTGAATAAGAGAGGCCAGTACGAGTTGGCCCACCATCCGAGAGGGCGGGCTGGCATGAGATGCACTGGCGATGCTACACTTCATTGGAATTTTCCTCAGAAATTATGCGAACATGTTATTTGCATAGCAACGTATGCTTTGAACGTTATTCTTTTTGTTTCCGAGGATAAAACGTTACCAGAGTCCAAGCTTGGGCTAGAACCATCAAATACTTTCCCTGTGATACTGCGGTTTCAGCTTGAAGCCAAGAGCCCATGATCGCCTCGAAATACCCCGTTGAATGTATGACTGGGATCCTATATTTAGGGGGTGGGGGGAGAGGATGTCCCTGCTGCCGAGCACTGTCCCCTCCCGAGCCCGGCGCACCTGTCGTGCCCCCGCTATTGGTAAGTCTAAGTGTGCTTTCATTTCAATGCTCGCGTCCGTGGTTCATCCCTTGAAATAAATGTTGAGCGTTTACTTATATTGTGTGGGCTACTGCCTTTTGTATGTAAACCTGCGGAGGCATCGTGCCTCTATGGATCTGTAAGACTACTAGTATGTATATATCTTATACGAAGAGCCACTCTTTGCCCGAACAGAGGCCTCTTGCACCAAAATCCTCTTGCACCAATGCTTGAATTATTTTGCATCGTATACCCAATCCAAGACTCAAATGTGACAATTTGCGTGTAAAATTTACCAAGCACCTGTAGGATTATATATTGGGCTATTGCAAACAAATTTACCACCGTTTGATTAGCTTATTCTGAAACCGGTTTTTCGATTTTACCTAGCTACAGGTAGTTTGGTGCAAGAGGGCTCAGTTCTGCCACAGTTGCGAATGTGTATTGCCGATGCTGCACAAATCAATACACGTCATGCGGTTTGTCGAAAGTGCCTTTCGTCATGAGCTAATTTAATGGGGGATAGGATCGACAGTTTGCCGTCATAAAGTGGGCAGGCGAATGCCACATGCATGGAGATACCTTGGATAGTTACTATGAGTACGAGCCGGGTGGGGCGAGACGACTTTCTAAGATAGGGGTATGACCTCGAGCCATAGGCTCGAGCATTGGGTTGTGCGGAATGACCTTCAAACGATTTCGCAAACAAATCGTTTCGGCATGGAGATCGAAAGAAGCCCTCCTTAACGCGTGATTTTGACTGGGTTATCTTCTGGGTTGTGAATACACTTCGGAACACTTGGGAAGAAAAGAAGTTCACATACCAAGATAATTCAAATTGGTAGTGGGAGAAAAACGCACAGCCCAAGCGCGGGTTAATGGGTGCTAGAAATTATCCCCTTCTTTCCTATCGTGCGATCATATCCATCTTTCGAAGTCAATAACTGATAACAGGTAGAGAAACGGCAATCATTTTGATTTGGACAACAGAGTTACAGCGCCAACCTGAGAGGTAATGGCCACAATTTCAAAACAAATCGAGGCCCGGAAACCAAGCCATGTGTGTCCGCTATGAATGCGTGCATTCCAAAACACTAAGGTTGTCATGAAGCAACACCCAATCAGTGTTCGCCCATATCCAAGGAAGTGACGGAATATGAAACTGCTTGACGTGACCGTAAATAAAACATTACCGAGATGAGGACAGTTTGGTTCGAAATTCAATTTCCCTAAACAGACAAGCAGAATATTGAACGCATCGCTCATGGAAAATAGTCAATCCATCACGAGCCCAAAGGCCGACCGCCATCGGCAGACACCTCACCGTCGCCCTTCACCCTCGCGCCACGCCACTCTGCGCAAACCCGGCGTCACGGTGGACATCTATTTCATCACGTCACGTCACGTCAGAGCGCGCCACGCCCTCACAACCGGTCGGCGCTCCTTGGCAACTCCAAAATATAAAAGCATTCGGACCCTGGAACGTGTCAGGTGTCTGGCGAACGGCCGCGCGCGCCCGGCCGGTCCGACAGCGCGGTCCCACCACCAGTCGGCCGCTCCGTCCGTTCGTCCGCCGGGGCGCCGGGCCGCAGGAGCTGCAGTGAGAGGCCGGGCGGCGGCAGCTGAGTCGCGCCTGGCCACAGTCCGGGGAGCTGACAGCGGCAGCGGAAAGGACTCCAGAGGCAGATCAGAGTTCGGTATAGGGAGGCCGGCCCTGCTCAGCACCGCCGCGGTCTCATCGCTCACACGTTCACGGGGCCAGTGCGTCCTGCGCGCCCCGGGCCGGCCGCTGGGCGGGTCACTCCTCGGCCTTGTCCTCGTCGCCGTCGCCCTCTCCGTCGGAGTCGGAGCCGGAGCCGGAGCCGCTCTCGGAGTCGTCGCCGGCCACCTGCCGCGTCTCGGCCTCGGCCGTGTCCATTTGCTTCTGCAGGTCCGCCTCGTCCACGTCCGTGACAATCTTGGGCTGCGGCACCGAGACACACGGCACTCAGACACGCGGAGGGGACACTTACAGGGAAAACTCACAGACAGAAGGAATTCGGAGGGGATACTCAGACACTCAAAGAGGACACCATTCACAGACACAGGACAGACCGAGTACGACCAGGGTCAGGGAAACGGCATAAAGACAAACGAGCACCTAAACAAATTCAAGTTCTGCAAGGTCCCAATGCTGCAAGGTTCGTATGAAATAAAGGAAAAGAACAAGGTTTACGGTGACGAGAAGGGGCGAAAGTCAGACAAATAACATAGTAATCGTAAAAGTGTCATTCGTATTGAGTATGTTGCGAGCTTGTTGGTGAAGACACTGATATCGAAAATAAAATAAATTACGCCGCTAACAGACACAACCCTCTTCGCTTCCTTCGGGTGCCGACAAAATACTGATCCCCTGCGGCGGTGACTTCATCCCTGAATAACCCACAGGAAGTTGCATTTGGGAACAGTGAGATTAACTTACCGCCATTTTTATCTCGAACTTGCCGCCCTGCGCCTTGATGCTTTCCCGGATGGCGTCGCAGGCGGCCTCCAGCGTTTTCAGGCCGTCCTGCTTCTCTGGCGTATTCGTAGTCATAACTGCGGACACCGGACGACGCGTGTCACAGTGCGTAACAGACAGGCCTAGTCGGATGCCCATAGCACATAAACGCAGCACATAAAAAGGGAGACCGGGTTAAAATGTAACTGGTGATTTGAAAAACTATCAGCTCTTTTAACCCGCGCCCCACTGGGGGGGGGGGGGGGCTATTCATAGCCTCCCTCCCGTTTTTCTGCAATAACTTCCAAACCGCTTGACGTATCAACGCCAACAAACTTTCAGTACCTTAGGCTGCATCAATTTGACACCTTGTGTCAAAATTTGAACTTCGTAACTACTATAGGTCGGCGGAAAATGACGTCAGAGTGACGTCATGTTCGGCCGATTTCGACGCAAAACATTGAACCACTGCAATCGCTTCCAAGAGCTTAGTTTTTAAGCTAGATACAATTTCTTTGCATGAGAGGACTCAGAATAGACTGCGCTATCAAACTTCTATCTCGGATTTTCGAAATTTTGAAAATTTGGAAAATTTAATACAACAAAATCCAAAATTTATATTTTTACATTTTTTTTCAAAAAGTAATTGACTTTTCGAAAAAAAAAACGAATATATGTGATAGAACGCATTATTATGACTAACTCTAGCAAGTTTTAGCTAAATATCTTCAAAAATGTCCAAGTTTTACGCATTATTGCAAAAATTCACAATTATTAATTTTTCAAATCATTTTTTTAGCACGTATTTGACATCGTACGCCAATATGAATAGCACCATCGTGTTCCTGAGCTCAAACTGCATCCAATAGACACCTTTTTTGTTGAAAAATTTTAACTTCAAAATTTGACCTTTTTTGACCTGAAAGTGACCTGACCTAAGCTAAATTCGACTCAAAATGACCTCGAATGACATAGACGACATCAAATTCGAAATCTCTGACCTAAATGGACCATAAAACATGTGTCACGCGACCGACGTATGATATAATATTGTCGTGACCTGTGATGACCTGACTTTGACCTGAAAATCAAAGTACAAGTTTGGTACCCTCAGGGTAACTAGAGCATCTGTTCCCGAGTGTGTGATCCAAAAATGAGCCTGATCTGACTTGTAAGACGGCGGCCAGAGCCCAAAACGTGAACAAGCCAAAATGCTAATAATTTTTACTTTGACCTGACCTGTGACGTCATCGGTGACCTCGAGGTCAATGAAATTAGGTTTCGCTCGACAGTTTTTCCGGGGCTATCAAATGCCGTTTGAATTTTGACGATCGGCCCGGTAGTTTCGGAGTTAGGAGGGGGGGGGGGCTATTCATAGCCCCCCCCCCCAGTAGGGCGTGTTATACGCAGACCCCAGTGGGGCGCGGGTTAGGCGCAATTCAACTATGCTTGCGCCACACTTTACTGGTTCTAACGCATCTAAAAAAGAAAAAAATATCAGAAACGCTACGGTAGTATTAGCCGTTAGATCTAAGAGTACACGCGCATATCGGATTCCAGACGATCCTGACTACGGATGGCGACCAGGAGGACGGAGCTGATGACATTATTCGGAACCTCTTCATCATCAGGCTCCCGCACTAATGCTACGTCCACAGAGAGGTCTTACCATAGAGGGGAGGCGCAATCAGGTTAATCTTGATCTGCATATCTTTGGTGGAGCAGGCTAGGCCGGCCCGCAGCGCCTCCTTGACGGCGTCAATACCCTCGTACCTGGCGGCAAACATATGAACGGTGCGGTCAGGCGTGGGCGAACACATTCACACACATACCGCTGTCAGATAAGTCGTTGGTGAAAGCATTCACAAACTTACGTTATGTAAATAATTGACAGAGATGTTCAAAAACATACCGTACTATGTCCTGTTATTAGGTTAGATTTATATCTACCATCTCAGCCCGCCAACCAAGCCCATAACTCTCGTAACCCTCCCAACATAATTTCGTTACCAAGAAACACTATGACGCCAAGCGAGCAAATGGTTAGAGTAATTGCTCCTCAGCTGCCCCTTACCGACCTACCACTCCATGGCTGTCATACCACCGTCAACCCCACCGTCAACCATCTTCCCCCCCTTCGTCCGTCAGCCGCGCGGCCCCTCACCCGTAGCAGGCGACCTCGATGTCGGCGCGGATTTTCACGGAGGCCAGCGTCAGCTTTCGCTGGATGTTGAGCAGCAGCATTTCCTTGGTCTTTTCGTCCAGACCGCACTCGTCCAGCAGCGACGGCTCACTGGCGGCAGGTCAGCGGGTCAGGTAATGGAGAGGGGTGGGGTGCAGGGGCAGGTCACTCGTCCAGCAGCGACGGCTCACTGGCGGCAGGTCAGCGGGTCAGGTAATGGAGAGGGGTGGGGTGCAGGGGCAGGTCACTCGTCCAGCAGCGACGGCTCACTGGCGGCAGGTCAGCGGGTACCAGGCATATACCAGGCAGGTCAGCCAAAGGGGGTGAGCGAGCGGAACACTCCGCACAGTCAGCGCAATGACCGCCACATGAGCCGACAGATTCACGGCACGTGTGCAATTTCAAACAATGATGTTTATTAAGGTAAGACGCTCTATGATAGGATGGTAGAGTAAAAGTGCAATGGACTTGTAGGTAAGTGCAGTTGTATAGGACTCAAATAACAAATAGGATCTAAATATGAACGAAATGTAAGCAGAGATAAAAATTTAAAACCTTATTACAGCAAAAAACATGTTTAAGGCTTTTTATAGAAGAAGCGATAATGAACATATTGCCAACGTCATCAAAATTCTGATCGTATTAGGTTCACATCAGTTTAGTTAACGCTGCATGAGGGCATTTCGACAGGATGACTCACTTGACGGCCTGTTTGAAGACATCGTACGCCGAGCCCTGTTTCTTGCTCTTCTCCTCGAAGTGCCAGGCGGTCTTCCGATAGAGCTCCTCGAACTGTTCGTTGGTCTCGTAGCCGAGCAGCTCTGCCACATGCCGCAGGATCGACTGCACCGCCTTGGCCTTGGAGTACTTCTCAGTGCACTCCTCGATGCCCTCGGGCGAGACACGCCGCTTGGACAGGTCGATGTAGCCTGCCGACGGAGCGGTGTGTGTAACAACATGGCGGCCTGGCCTTATCCAGCTCGGAGGGGAGGGGTGATTGGGATAACGGTGGGAGTGGATATTTCAGCTAGAGCGATGTGATGAGTTTCCAGGCCTTCCAGAGCAGCCGCAGGACGGTGAAGAAGGCCATGATGGTGATGGCGGTGAATATCATCACGAAAAAGGTGACGGCCGAGTAGGTCAGCAGCGCCTGCATGTCGTCCTGCAGCGACGCCTCCATGGCGAACCGAGGGTGCCGCACGGGCAAACGCCAAATTTAAGCACAAGGTACTGACAGCGCGCTACGTGACGCGCTACTGACAACGCGAACGACAAAATTTAGCCGCTAAAATAGAACAAAACCCGATTTGAAATAACAGTTATATGGGCCAGGGGTGGCATGAAAATCAAGATAAAAATATGAAAATCGTTTTGAGGACAGAAACAGCACAATCTTAATATGTTCTTCGAAATAAAACGCGGATCATTTTCAGAGAGCACCTTCAAGTTATGACCATGGATTAGGTATTCCTGGATTGGACACTCCGCCGATTTTCCGACCACCCGGCGGCGGCGGCGGATTTCCCGACGGCGAGGGCGCTGGCGCCATTTTAGCATTGCGTGCTATGGGCGGAGCGTGTTTTTTTTTTTGTATATTTTTGTCGTTTATTACTTACCTGTAACCGATTTTGATGAAAATTTTTGTGAACCTGGTAGAACAGGAATTGAGGAATGTCATGAAAATATTCTTTTCCCAGTTTTGATTTAAGAAGTTGCTTAAATTCTGCTGACAAGTGAGGGTTCGCGATTACAGTCGAAGAGCCAATGTTAGAATAAAGTGAAGTTTTATGCGATAACATGAAAATAAGTTGATATTTGTATTAAATCATCAATAGGTACTTGTTTGACTGCCGAGGAACGATGATATTTGATGATAAATTGCATCGGCAAGTCAAGAATACCGGCTCAGTTTATGGGCATCAGGTATTGTATTGTATTGTATTGTATTTACATCGTGCAATCGGTCCATGAACACATGGCTATTATGATTGACATGTCATAAAAACGGAACATCGGGATTCAGTTGCACAACTAACACACACACTCACGCACACACACTCAGCTCACATCACATTTGTACATCGCGCTACTCGTTTTGTTGTTTTGCCAGAAGATGTTTGCGGAGTTTTAGCCTGAACTCTCGCGTTCCCATGTTGTGGAAACTCGGCGGCAATTCATTGTAGCCCGTGACGGCAGAAAACAGAAATCGTCGGCGTCCCGATTCCGTCCGTGTTACAGGTCTCTCCAGCATGTCAGCCTGTCTGGTCACACGGCGGTGAATGCTACCCCGGGTCACGAGGCTTCTGTACAGGGTTTCAGGCTGGCAAGCTGACAAAACCTGTTTTAACATGGTCAGAGAGTGGTAGAGGTGCAGATTTTCTGCTGACAGCCACTTCAGCGTTCTCAACACGTCACTGATGTGGTCGTATTAGCGGCGGCCTGAAATAACGCGTGCGCCGTAGGTAATGATTAGGTAGGTAAGGTAATGATTCCGTATGTGATAGTGACTAAATGGAGCCATAATAATTATAAGAAAGATCTTAAAATATGTGTGAAGTCTCTGAAATCGTGTCTTATGAGCTAAAGCTCGCTAATTTCGCCCTCCAATACCGCGTTTTTTAGCACGCAACCCGGTGCGGCGGCCGCCGGCGCACTCGCCGCCGATGTTTCGGAGCTCCGCCACCAGGGCGGCCGCTTGGTCGCCGGCGCTACTGTTGGGGAATAGGGAGTGTCCTATCCAGGAATACTTCATCCATGTTATGACGGTGGACTGCAAGCCAAGCGTAATACAAAAAGAGAACAACTCGCTGTTGACTGAGGAGATGGATCTCACAAATATAAAATAACTTGTGCAGGTGCGGGATCTGTTCGCCTTGTGATCCAGACAACGTTGGAAATAAGACCCTTTGCTGGTTCCCGTGGGGTTCAAAAGATTTTGTTCTCCTCTATAACTTTATACTCCGCGGCACCTGAAATCTTCTAAATTTCCCAGCCTTTGTGATAAAAAACTGCTATTATTACACCTAAAATATGCAGAGATAGCATCGAAAGGAACACAGTTTATCGGCTATTACATTTAGCAGGCCAAACATTTGATTTTCCTGTTGGCTGTTGTAAACGCTGGCCGGTTCTCCGGACCGATTTTATTATCCGGGACGACCGAAAACGACAATTCCAACATTGGCTCCGGAACAATCCGAGCAATATTTGCAAAAAAGCTAACAAAACACCAACAACAGTTCGTAACATCGATACATTACAGGTAACTGTTGTATCAGTGACTGACGCTTGCGATGAAAAAATCAACATACAGTTCGTTTCAACTTCTGACCGTGATTCACCACGCCCTCCTGAGTCGAACAAAACGGTGAAGCGACTCTCGTGCTCCATGACAGCCCTGTTTGTCACATGAGCCGGCACGGCTACAGGTGCCTGTCGCCGAGGCTCCGATGTAACCCGAGAACCCGGTAGTGGGCCCGCGCGGCGCCGCTGAACTATGACCGCCCAGTTCCAACGGGCGTGGGGGGGGGGGGACAGGGCGCCGGTCACGGGGGCCTCGTGACGAGCTACTCCTAATGCGGCAGCCGCTCTCGGGTCTCCCGGCTTACGATCCGATCCCGACCCCGTGATGTGGATTCCACGGCTGATTCGACCAACACCGATACGCATCAAGTGTCAATCGTCAAGGAAATAGCTGAAATGTTACAGTTCCGATTCCATTTCAGCAAATGACTGAACTTCTGCCTATCACCAGTGAATCGGTAGTGCAACATTAGGTACAAAACCCAGAGAACGGCATGAGTGTTACAAGCAAATATAAATTTGAAATAAGCCAAGGTAATAGAGGAAAATAGACGAGCAGATTTACCATCAGTACTACTCCGGCAATGTTTCGAGCTTACTGATCCCAACTCTTCTATTTTTCTCTTTGCTTTCGCTTTATATACCAAAATCCAAATCCTTTCATTTCATACACGCATCTCTCTTCATTCATCTCTATCCCGTACGACTCTAGGACCGGTTCCACGGCAAACATTGCACCCTGTTTCGCTTACTTTTCCCGTTTTTTTTTATTGATACATTTTTAAAGCCACATTTATTACAAAGAAGTGTGAATTTGTGATGTTTCATTGAAACATCGAGTGTCGGATGTATATTGATCAGCAAGGACCCTCTTGTTTTTGATAGGTGTATTCAAGGCACAAGGCACATGCGAGATGAGAAGGCTGAAGGATACGCACATACCGTGGTCTGGTCCGAAAAGTAAAATACCGCGAAACGACAAAAAAAGAGACGATACCTACCACAATCTACTACTATACCATTATCCGCGCTCATCAGAGATAAATTGAATAGTTAGAAGTGGGGTTTACTTGCAAAACGACAGCAACGAAATTAGACAAAGCAAAGCGCTCGACTCCCACCGCGCAGCCAGCGGTTTCCACTCACCCTTGTCCTTGTCAACCCTCATGACGACGACGGGCTCTGTCTTGCCGACCCTGATGAGTTTGTTGATGGATCGGATGCGTCGCCGCGAGAGCTCCGACAGCAGGATCATGCCCTCGATGTCGTTGTACTCGAGCAGGCGCACGTAGGCGCCCATCTCGGCGATTTGACGTACCGTCACCATCACCACGTCGTCTATCTCGGGGAACTTTTGCGAATAAAATCGGCACGACAGCGGCATGATGGCGGCGACTGCAATGTAAACAGAAACATTTCAGTCAGCTTCGTGCATGAGACAAATGTTTTCGACTTGTTTGCGATCAAAGGCAAAGAGAGATGATAAATAACAGGCATAGAGAAGCATAACTACACTGATTTAAAACAAACACTGAGATACTGAAATATGATGTAGGTACTCTACTTCATAATTAGACAAAAACCCTTCCAATGAGTTCTATAGTGCAAGAAGATGGAACTTTTGAACATAGAACCATGATGAATCTCAGCAAAAACATCATCAGTTGATACTGTGTAAGCATTTAACCTGATTTTCTTAGCTTTAATGCCATTTATTTCATCACAAGATTACCTGCACAGTCTCCATGCCTATTATTTATTAACCCTAATTCAGTGCGAAATGACAATGACATTGCAACAATGCCCAATTTAGGTCTCAATACCATCTCTTTTAGCCTTTAAAGGAATAGCTTGCCTGCCCTACAATAATATATCAGCACTTGACTAATTCTATGATTTTTTTGTAACAAGCTAAAAAATAAATAAAAAATACAAAAAACAGGAACAAGTGATCATAAAATGCCAAGGGAAAGAGGATTAGAACTTATAAGATCAAGCTATTAGCTAGGGCTGTGAATTGTGGTTAAAGCAAGTTAAACACAGCGACTCCCTGCACTCGTGACTCACAAGTCAAATCACCCCCTCTATTCTTCCACTTTCCTTGCCAAATGCCAGTTCCCACAATCACAAAGATTGACGTGCACTATGCGATGTTGTTGAGATGTTACACACATCTCAACAATCTTTTGAAATTGACGGGGACCAGCAAAGGGTCTTATTTCCAACATTGTCCGGACTCCGGAGCACAAGTACATGAACAGCAGTACTAATCAGAAGTCACTTGGGACAGACTGCAGCCAATTTACAAATGAATTCATGATATAAATATCTTTTAACCACGATCCATGAACACCATCTGCCAACATCTGATTTTTTACGGTAACTTTATCATCGACATACACAACCTTAGCCCCAAACTTTACCTTGTAGACAGTTGTTCTATAAGAAAACTAACAATTGTACTAATATATCCGTCCTTAGGTGGTTATCGAAGTAATTTCGAAGCGGAACATATGCACAGCACGAGCAAGGCCCTGCACGAGGTCCTAGAGCCACCGGACACGAAAAGGATGACCATACGTTCATAAAGTTGGCTTCAAATTCGGATTCGGATTCCAGCACAACATTCGTGAAAAAATGACAAAAACGGACCCCTCAGAATCGATTTAAATTAACAGGATAGATAAAGCAGGACATGCTTATTATGAAAATAAATCACCTAGGCTTGGCACCCCCTAAGAACTGAGGAATCTTAGGTCAAAGTTCAAGGTCATTCTCGGCGGACCCTTTGGATTCTCGTAAAAATTTGTACAACTATAGTCCATGAAGAGCTGATTTCAAAAATATCAGTATCTTACTTTGGCAAGCAGCACGAACTGATATATAGTAGGTCAAAGGTCAGAATCAAGGTCACGTATGTGTAATACAGGAAGTGGAAGTGACCACGTGGTCAGGTGAGAAAGGAGGACCCCTTAGATTTCAATAATTTTTTGCTCAATGATGCAACCAATGTTGGAGATGCTACTGCTGGTTTTTCTTGTTTTGGCAAGGTCAAACTACGGAGAAATGACGGGTCAAAGGTCAAGGTCATTTTTAGCGGACCCTTTCGATTCACATATAAATTTTTATCCCTATACAATTTTTAATTCTGGTTATTATTCTGCGTATTGTTAGGCTTGGCAGGTCTTAAATTATTTATTTAATTATTCATTTGAGTAGGATTTCGGGTTTTTTGAAACGCTCAGTTTTTGCAGCGAGCTTTTTCTCTTAGGGCTTGCGAGATATCTGCGTGCACACATATCTCTTCAACATTGCGCGCCTCACAGGAATGCGGCTGATTCACGTGACAAACTTTTTGAAACGCTGAGTTTTTGCAGCGAGCTTTTTCTCTTAGGGCTTGCGAGATAGCTGCGTGCACACATATCTCTTCAACATTGCGCGCCTCACAGGAATGCGGCTGATTCACGTGCTTTTGTGAGCGAGGTGCTTCCCTCCGGGAGAAATTCGCCGTCCCCATATGCTTAACACAGAGCCGAGCGGCGGCTGACAGGTGGCCGGCTCTCGGGAGATCGGCAGCCGACACTCGAAAAATCGACAAGCCGCCGCTGAATGCGCGTGCGGCAGTGCTGAGCCGAGTCGTTCCCACGGTCTGAGGTACCCCCAGTTTGAAGATTCGGCTGTAGAATATGTAGTTTTAAATACGTAGTTTGACGTAAATCTCGGAAAAGTGAGATACGGCCAGAAATGAGTGTGGGTCCCTCCGTTCTGAAGATTCTGATCGACGCCGATTGAAATAATTCGCCGTGCATATCTCGGCTTATTGACGACCGATTGACACGGGATAAACACCGATCGATACCAAATGGCTCTGTGTGTGTGTGTGGGGGGGGGGGGAGTAGAGTGGCAAGTTTTCCTACCCGACGAACCCGGAATTATCCCGAGGGGGTAGGTGTGGGAGTAGAGTCGGGGGAACGGGGGGCGAGTGCAAGTACCAAGTACTTTCGCAGTACCAAGCAAGTACCAAGTACTTATGGAAATACCAAGCAAGTACCAAGTACTTTGGCAAATACCGAGTACTTATGCAAATACCAAGCAAGTACCAAGTACTTTGGCAAGTACCGAGTACTTTGGCAAGTACCAAGCAAGTACCAAGTACTTTTGCAAGTTCAGCAAGTTTTTCGCCAATATCGAAGCTTCTAGACGTCCAATCGTCACCGGAAAAACACCATTCGATCCCAAATTTTCTCCCGAATCTCTTTATGGCCAAAGCGACGCGGAGCGAGCCAAGATATCTTGTTTTAAAATATTTAAATAATTTAACCTTTAATTCACCTATCCCAACATGGCTACCGTGCGAGCACCTATCAAAACCTTGATGAAAATAACAAACCGAAAATCTGAGAAACGCGATTTGACCTTGGACGTGCCCCGTGCCAGTGCACTGGCCTTAGGGGTGCTGAAGAACTTGATTTGGTAGGTATAGTGTGTTTTGGTGTGGGTTATTGTAATTTTAATGTATTGCACGTTGCCTGATTTGCGACACAACTTACAAAATTGAAATAGCAGTCGTAAGTAGTGTCAGTGTCGCAAGTTGACCTTGCCTTGGGGTATACCGAATAGGTCACAGGTCATTCGGGTCATTGCCTCGAAATTTACGTGGTACGTGTAAAATTGTTTGAACTTAAGATCCTGAAAATTTTGTTGCAATCCATTGATGCTAATGCAAGTTATAGAGCTTGAACTGACAGGTCGTTTATGAGGCCTCCATCCATGCCAGCGAGGCAGCAAGAGTGTTGAAAATGGTCCATAATATGCTATTTCACATTTATTGGGGTATTCAGGAATTGGAAGTAGCCTAACACCATTCCAGCAACTACTGGCGAATCCAGAAAGGCGGTCTTGGACGCTGCAAGGGTCATCCCCCCAAAAAATTCTCCCGATTCCAAAAACGTGTCCCAGATGACCCCTACGACCTCCAACGAGCTCTGCGATGACCCCAAGTTGACCTTTTTGACCTGATGTGTCCCAGATGACCTCTGTGACCTCCAGTTTAGCTCTGATAACTCTAAGCTGACCTCTGTGACCTGGCATGTCCCAGATGACCTCCATTTGAGCTCTGTGATGACCCCAACTTGACCTCTGGGACCTCACGTGTCCCATATGACCTCTGTAACCTCTAAGTGATCTCTCTGATGACCCCAAGCTGAACTCTGTGACCTGACATGTCCCAGAAGACCCCCAGTTGAGCTCTGTGATGACCATAAGTTGACCTCTGTGACCTGACGTGCCTCCAAGTTGCCCTTTGTGACCGACGTGTCTCAGCTGCATCAGTGGTCTCCAATTGAGCTCTGTGATGACCCCAAGTTGACATCTGTGACCTGACGTGTATCATATGACCTCCAATTGAGGTCTCTGATAACCCCAAGCTGACCTCTGTGACCTGACATGTCCCATATGACCTCTGTGACCTCTAAGTGACCTCCCTCATGACCCCAAGTTGACCTGTGTGACATGATGTGTCCCATATGACCTCTGCGACCTCTAAGTGATCTCTCTGATTGCCCCAAGCTAACCTCTGTGACCTGACGTGTCCAAGATGACCCCCATGACCTTCAATCAAGCTATGTGATGACCCAGGTTGACCTCTGTGACTTGACATGTCCCAGATGACCTCCGTAACCTCCAATTGGGCTCTTTGATGACCCCAAGCTGACCTCTGTGACCTGACGTGTCCCAGATAACCCTCAATTGAGCTCTGTGATGACCCCAAGTTGACCTCTTTGACTTGACGTGTCCCATATGACCTCTGTGACATCAAGTGACCTCTCTGATGACTCCAAGCTGATCTCTGTGACCTGACATGTCCCAGATGACCTCCAATTGAGCTCTCTGATAACCCCAAGCTGACCTCTGTGACCTGACATGTCCCATATGACCTCTGTGACCTCTAAGTGACCTCCCTCATGACCCCAAGTTGACCTGTGTGACCTGACGTGTCCCAGATGACCTCCGTGACCTCCAATTGAGCTCTGATGACTCCAAGCTGACCTCTGTGACCTGATATGTCCCAGATGACCTCCAATTGAGCTCACTGATGACCCCCAAGTTGACCTCTGTGACCTGACGTGTCCCATATGACCTCTGTGACCTCTAAGTGACCTCTGTGACCTGACGTGTCCCAGATGACCTCCGTGACCTCCAATTGAGCTTTGTGATGACCCCAAGTTGACCTCTTTGACTTGACGTGTCCCATATGACCTCTGTGACATCAAGTGACCTCTCTGATGACTCCAAGCTGATCTCTGTGACCTGACATGTCCCAGATGACCTCCAATTGAGCTCTCTGATAACCCCAAGCTGACCTCTGTGACCTGACATGTCCCATATGACCTCTGTGACCTCTAAGTGACCTCCCTCATGACCCCAAGTTGACCTGTGTGACCTGACGTGTCCCAGATGACCTCCGTGACCTCCAATTGAGCTCTGATGACTCCAAGCTGACCTCTGTGACCTGATATGTCCCAGATGACCTCCAATTGAGCTCACTGATGACCCCCAAGTTGACCTCTGTGACCTGACGTGTCCCATATGACCTCTGCGACCTCTAAGTGACCTCTCTGATGACCTTAAGCTGACCTCTGTGACCTGACGTGTCCCAGATGACCTCCGTGACCTGCAATTGAGCTCTGATGACTCCAAGCTGACCTCTGTGACCTGATATGTCCCACATGACCTCCAATTGAGCTATTTGATGATCCTAAGCTGACCTCTGTGACCTGACGTGTCCCAAATGACCCTCAGTTGAGCTCTGTGATGACCCCAAGTTGACCTCTGTGACTTGACGTGTCCCATATGACCTCTGTGACATCAAGTGACCTCTCTGATGGCTCCAAGCTGATCTCTGTGACCTGACATGTCCCAGATGACCTCCAATTGAGCTCTCTGATAGCCCGAAGCTGACCTCTGTGACCTGACATGTCCCATATGACCTCTGTGACCTTTAAGTGACCTCCCTCATGACCCCAAGTTGACCTGTGTGACCTGACGTGTCCCAGATGACCTCCGTGACCTCCAATTGAGCTCTGATGACTCCAAGCTGACCTCTGTGACCTGATATGTCCCAGATGACCTCCAATTGAGCTCACTGATGACCCCCAAGTTGACCTCTGTGACCTGACGTGTCCCATATGAACTCTGCGACCTCTAAGTGACCTCTCTGATGACCTTAAGCTGACCTCTGTGACCTGACGTGTCCCAGATGACCTCCGTGACCTCCAATTGAGCTCTGTGATGACCCCAAGTTGACCTCTTTGACTTGACGTGTCCCATATGACCTCTGTGACATCAAGTGACCTCTCTGATGACTCCAAGCTGATCTCTGTGACCTGACATGTCCCAGATGACCTCCAATTGAGCTCTCTTATAACCCCAAGCTGACCTCTGTGACCTGACATGTCGCATATGACCTCTGTGACCTCTAAGTGACCTCCCTCATGACCCCAAGTTGACCTGTGTGACCTGACGTGTCCCAGATGACCTCCGTGACCTCCTATTGAGCTCTGATGACTCAAAGCTGACCTCTGTGACCTGATATGTCCCAGATGACCTCCAATTGAGCTCTTTGATGATCCTAAGCTGACCTCTGTGACCTGACGTGTCCCAAATGACCCTCAGTTGAGCTCTGAGCTCTACTGATTCTTTGTGATCTCATATGACCTCTAGAGACTTCGCATAACCACGTGAGCTTTCCTCAACCTCCTTTTATCTCGCTGAACTTTGAGTGGCTTCTCCCACCCTCGCCTGACTTCCTGTGACCTCGTAGGACCCGTCGTCTTCGTGTGACTACTTGTGACATTCGTTTGTTTTCCTGTGACCTATACCGACTTTTGTGACCTCGCCTAGCTGTAGCCTCGCTCCTGTCAGCTTCTGTCAGCTCCCGTAAGCTCCTTGCAGCTCCCGTAAGCTTCTTTCAGCTCCCGTAAGTTCCTTTCAGCTCCTGGCAGCTCACGATAGCTCATGACAGCTGCCGTAGGCTCCTGGCAGCTCCTGTCAGCTCCCGTAAGTTGTATATCTGATCCCACCCTGACCATATTCCTGCCCTCACTTTCTTTGACCGTCCATTGTTCGTCGGTCGCCAGGAGAGCTTGACGCTGCTGCGAGCACCACAGGGCTACTAGCGGTACGTCACGTGCTGCTGGTTTTCTAGAGACGGATGTTTGCTGATATTAGGCTGTTAAGACTGAGCCGTGATGCAGTGGCCGGTGGGAGTGCCGGCGCCGGTCGTGGTGGACCCGACGCCCAGCGCTCCGCTTCGCGCTGCTACCACACAGGTAGGGTTCGGCACACCGACTCCCGATGGCTACGTGGACAGTGAAAATATTGCAATGCTATGGTACAGGTAGAGTGACCGTTCCGTTCTTTGTCAGGTCTCTGAATGGAGCTGCGTTCCGGTGGGCGGCTGGCTGCGCTCTCTCGGTCTGGCCCAGTACGCCGACGCGTTCGTCGCCCGCTCTGTGGATGGCGCCCGGCTTCTGGGGCTCACCGAACAGGCTATGGAAGACGAGCCCGACGTCGGTGAGAGATTCACATTGCTAGCTGAGAAGGTGGATGTGACTCAAATTATTCAGTTCATAGCCTGATTTATTTAGCTTAATCTATTTGTATTAATCGTATTGCCACCATTAACTTGACTCCTGACTCGTGATTGTGGTTGCCTCAGTTGTAGGCCTTAAGTGCACCGCATTTTGACAGGTCTCGACGTGGCGACCTCGGAGCCAGCGTGTTGGGTCTCGGCTTCCCGCCACTCACCGGCGGACCTTTCCGCTTCGTGGACCGCATCGGTCCCGCACAGCTAGTCAAGGACATGGAGCGCTTCGCCGTCGTCAATGGCGTCGGCTTCGAGCCGTGCCTGACCTTGCACAACCAGGCCGCTAGCGGCACCAAGTTCTGTTCGGCCGGGCCTCGTGTAATGCCCACATGTGATGACCGAGTGTATACGCATGTGAAGCCGCTCCGCGTGTGTACCAGCGCTGGGCGTGTTCAGTTTCAAAGTAAATATAGAACCCTGGTGATCAAGCTACAGCTTTTGACGAGAAATAGAGTGAGGTCATTTTGAAAGCGATCAGACGGTAGCGCCGCCGTTCTTTGGCACGCCTTAGCATGCATCTGTGCTACACTAAAAGTTTAGGCTCGTGTCTTTCAAGGTCAGCAGGGTGAGGGCACCAGGTACTTCAAGTGGCCTCGTCTCAGGTAGAGTTCTAATACTCGTTCTAATACTACCAACACATCTAGTCAAGGAGCTGAGTTGAAATCGAGGGGATGGGGGCTGTTCAGCCCCTTCACTGGGAGGTTCACGGTTCAGCCCCTCCCCCACCAGGCGCGAAAATCTAGGAGCCCCAGCGTGGAGTGAGATATAACCTTTTCGACGGCACGTGATCGGGCATTGCATCGAATGACACTGGGCGATTGAAAGATGTTTCAGCTCGCTTGTCAAGGCAAACATTTATTCACAACGAAAACAGACATAGGCACATGTGGATTGCTAATGGATAATGGATAATGGCAACGGGTAACACCCAGGTCGTGCACCGTCTGCTGGAGAGCCAGCGGCTGGTGCGTCCCGCGCGGGGTCGCCACGGACGCCGTTCGTCACCCAGACAGCCGGCGGACCGGCCGGGACGCCTAACGACAGACACAACCACCCCTCATGGCTATGTAGCGGGGCCGGGCTACCAGTGAGAGGTCACGGAAAGGTCAGCTCATAATGTGCACGGCGTGACATACAGTGTTAATGTCATCCCGCGGTCGCCGGACAGTGAAAAATTGGGCAATGGCATTTCGCCGTCAAGACGAGCTCTACTGTCTACAAGACACAAGTAGTCTACATACGCTCAGCGACGAGCGCAGGCCGCCGGAGGATCTCGACACGGTGCTGGCGCTGTGCGCGCGCCGCTTCCGCTCGTATATATTGTATTATCAGCTTTAGTATGTAGTATGCATTATCAGCATTTTTTTATATATAGTATGTATTATTATTATATAGTATGTATTATCAGCTTTTTTTCCAAAGCTTCAGAGTTGTGTCGCCCTCGCCACCACCTCCACAGGCTCCGCCCGCGCCGCTGCCGCCCCATCTACTCGAGGAGCAGCGAGCGTAGGTACGCCGCGCGACTGCTGGAGGTGATCGAGAGCGAGAAGTGCGGCATTAGCGCCTACGCGGCATTATATACTACCAGCAGACAGGATTTGATCTCTGGGGCATTCCACGATAGATCGTACCAGGCCCGTCACCCTCATCTCTCAGATTTTAATGAAAATCGGTCCCAGGGGTAATCATAGGCCCCAAAGACGCCTGGCAAAATATCAGACTTCTCAGATCAAAACTTTTTGAGCTATATTGCATTACATTTTTTTAACTTCGGTATGTAACGGTGAGTTTGATGGCCTATAACTCAAGAACGGGTTAAGCAACCAACAAAAAGTAAACAACACTAAGCTTGCGATGAATCAAAAATTAATATTACTATTTAAAAATTCCAAAGAAAAAATTTCATTGTTGAGCAAAAACCTTCATCTTTTTTCATTTGCCTCTAATGACTTTTGGGACCAAAATTTTTCACATTTTTATTTTTTCAAAATAATCTTCATGTCATTGCAAATCGACATGCAAAAAATTAGAAAGGTGTTCTTTCTATAAGTTCCTCATTTTCCCGCAAACAAAATGGGTTTCGGAGGGGTTGATACGACCCCAGCACGCCGTTTCGCTTCTAATAGAGCTAGAGCCTCGCGGAAAAAACGAGCGTGTGTGCCGTTACAAGTCGCAGCGATTGGTACCCGATTTTAAGGTCTCAGGTTAACTGGTAGCGTCTGAGGTCAGGTCACGTGACTGAAGTTACGGGTTCGGTTTTTAGTAAATAACTTCGCAAAAAATGGCCGCAGAGCCGCGATTTTGGCATCATTGTGTTCGCCTAGCTCAGGTGCATCGAATGGTATACTTTTTGCCAGGGTGAGGTCAACTTAAGTAGTTGACCTCGGGTCAAGGTCAGGTCAGAGCCCCTCAGGTCATGAAGCTGGGCAAAGGGTATCATATGGCATATCATTCGATTCGGAAGGTCTTCCCGAGTCCAGTGATGGCTTTCCCGACTCTCTAGCTCCATTTGATCGGGAGTTATTGACGAAAAACTCGTGCGACCCTAGTGACGTCATAAATGACGTCACGCAAGGTTAACAATGCAAAAGTAAAGCATTGGACTTCGCAAGGAGTGCATGAAATCACGATACCATGTACGTGGGATAGTTTTAGATCATTCTCGGCGCCAAAATAACAGTTTTTATATTTCCCCATTGATTGATAACAGTGATGTCACGTGACCGACCTGACCTCATGTAACCTTGAAAAATTCCCAGATATACAAGTTGTGAGACCTCTGGAGGACACCATGTATGCGTCCTGTAACTTTCATCTCGGACAGCTATGGTCATTGGCGTCCAAAACAATGTCATAACCAAACAGCCTTTTTCACCCTCGCGCTTATAGGAAAGAGGGTTGAATGAACCCTCTTTTTACTTTTTTCAGATGACTCAGACTTGAACTGAAATTTCAGTAACCCGTGATGTTACTAGGCAGCTTTACCACGCCATTTGTAAGCTCCCCTCCCGAAATCACTATTCGAAACCGTTATCGTGACGTAAAATAAATACATTTATAGAAAGAACACCTTCCTAATTTTTTGCATACTTCTTAACAATGAGCCAAATATTTTTTTAAAGAAATAAAAATTCAAAAAAATTTGGTCCCAAAGTCCAAAAAATACAAATGAAAGAAAACTTGATATGTCATATATCAAAAATAGCGTATTTTTCGAAATTTCAAAAATACATATTAATCTCTGTTTCATTGCAAGTTCAATGTTATATAACATTTGGCATTTGAATAATTCGTCTTAGAGTTACAGCCCGCCAAACTTAGCGCTGCAAAGCAAGATCAAAAAAATGTTATACACCATAACTCAAAAAATACTTATCTGATAAGCCTGAAATTGTTACAGGTGGATTCAGAGCCCCTGATTACCCCTTAGACCAATTCTCGTCAAATTTCGAGAGATGAGGGTGTCAAATTGGAAAAAAGTGGTACGATCTATCGTGGAATGCCCCCTCTAGCAGACAAGCTTCTATCGGTGCCCCGCGCCGTCTCTCAACAATCGTCCACAGCCGCGGCTCCTGTGCACTGAGACGCTGTCACGACCGCGTCGTATCGCGACTGGAAACCAGCCCACTGCCCGGTCTCTGCCGCGTCTCCGGCGGTTGGGACCTGTGCCGGGGGCGCCTCCTCCAACAGATTAGTGGCCATCGCCACCTGTAGCAAACCGCGGCAGCGGCGGTCGCCCACGGGTCGCCGTGTCCACCTCCATAGAGATGTGCGCCGGCGCACTGTCGTCGCCGCCGCCGGCATCCTAAGGGAAGGAAAAATACATGTCCGGTCAGAGACTGGGGATCAACACTGGTATGTACAAAATTTGCCTATAGGATCCGCGACACCGGCACGTGAAGAGAAAGAGAGAAAGAGAGAGACATGGGGGTCATCTGGGACACGTCAGGTCACAGAGGTCAACTTGGAGTCATCAGAGAGGTCACATAGAGGTCACAGAGGTCATATGGGACACGCCAAGTCACAGAGGTCAACTTGGGGTCATCACAGAACTCAATTGGAGACCACGGAGGCAATCTGAGACAAGTCGGTCACAAAGGGCAACTTGGGGGCACGTCAGGTCACAGAGGTCAACTTAGGGTCATCACAGAGCTCAATTGAGGGTCATCTGGGACACGTCAGGTCACAGAGGTCAACTTGGGGTCATCAGTGAGCTCAATTAGAGGTCATCTGGGACATATCAGGTCACAGAGGTCTGCTTGGAGTCATCAGAGCTCAATTGGAGGTCACGGAGGTCATCTGGGACACGTCAGGTCACACAGGTCAGCTTGGGGTCATCAGAGAGGTCACTTAGAGGTCGTGGAGGTCATATGGGACATGTCAGGTCACAGAGGTCAACTTGGAGTTATCAGAGAGCTCAATTGGAGGTCATCTGGGACACCTAAGGTCACAGAGGTCAGATTGGAGTCATCAGAGAGCTCAATTGGAGGTCATTGAGGTCATCTGGGACACATTAGGTAACAGAGGTCAACTTGGGGTTATCACAGAGCTCTGTTGGAGATCATGGGGGTCATCTGGGACATGTCAAGTCACAGAGGTCAACTTGGTTCATCACAGAGCTCGATTGAAGGTCATGGGGGTCATTTTGGACACGTCAGGTCACAGAGGTCAGCTTGGGGTCATCAGAGAGTTCACTTAGAGGTCGCAGAGGTCATATGGGACACGTCAGGTCATAGAGGTCAACTTGGGGACATCAGTGAGCTCAATTGGAGGTCATCTGGGACATATCAGGTCACAGAGGTCAGCTTGGAGTCATCAGAGCTCAATTGGAGGTCACGGATGTCATCTGGGACACGTCAGGTCACACAGGTCAGCTTGGGGTCATGAGAGAGGCCACTTAGGTCATCTGGGACACGTCAGGTCACACAGGTCAACTTGGGGTCATGAGGGAGGTCACTTAGATGTCACAGAGGTCATATGGGTCATGTCAGGTCACAGAGGTCAGCTTGGGGTCATCAGAGAGGTCACTTAGAGGTCGTGGAGGTCATATGGGACATGTCAGGTCACAAAGATCAACTTGGGGTCATCAGTGAGCTCAATTGGAGGTCATCTGGGACATATCAGGTCACAGAGGTCAGCTTGGAGTCATTAGAGCTCAATTGGAGGTCACGGAGGTCATCTGGGACACGTCAGGTCACAGAGGTCAGCTTAAGGTCAACAGAGAGGTCACTTAGAGGTCGCAGAGGTCATATGGGACACGTCAGGTCACAGAGGTCAACTTGGGGTTATCAGTGAGCTCAATTAGAGGTCATCTGGGACATATCAGGTCACAGAGGTCAGCTTGGAGTCATCAGAGCTCAATTGGAGGTCACGGAGGTCATCTGGGACACGTCAGGTCACAGAGGTCAGCTTGGGGCTATCAGAGAGCTCAATTGGAGGTCATCTGGGACATGTCAGGTCACAGAGATCAGCTTGGAGCCATCAGAGAGGTCACTTGATGTCACAGAGGTCATATGGGACACGTCAAGTCACAGAGGTCAACTTGGGGTCATCACAGAGCTCAACTGAGGGTCATTTGGGACACGTCAGGTCACAGAGGTCAGCTTAGGATCATCAAATAGCTCAATTGGAGGTCATGTGGGACATATCAGGTCACAGAGGTCAGCTTGGAGTCATCAGAGCTCAATTGCAGGTCACGGAGGTCATCTGGGACACGTCAGGTCACAGAGGTCAGCTTAAGGTCATCAGAGAGGTCACTTAGAGGTCGCAGAGGTCATATGGGACACGTCAGGTCACAGAGGTCAACTTGGGGGTCATCAGTGAGCTCAATTGGAGGTCATCTGGGACATATCAGGTCACAGAGGTCAGCTTGGAGTCATCAGAGCTCAATTGGAGGTCACGGAGGTCATCTGGGACACGTCAGGTCACACAGGTCAACTTGGGGTCATGAGGGAGGTCACTTAGAGGTCACAGAGGTCATATGGGACATGTCAGGTCACAGAGGTCAGCTTGGGGTTATCAGAGAGCTCAATTGGAGGTCATCTGGGACATGTCAGGTCACAGAGATCAGCTTGGAGTCATCAGAGAGGTCACTTGATGTCACAGAGGTCATATGGGACACGTCAAGTCAAAGAGGTCAACTTGGGGTCATCACAGAGCTCAATTGAGGGTTATCTGGGACACGTCAGGTCACAGAGGTCAGCTTGGGGTCATCAAAGAGCCCAATTGGAGGTTACGGAGGTCATCTGGGACATGTCAAGTCACAGAGGTCAACCTGGGTCATCACATAGCTTGATTGAAGGTCATGGGGGTCATCTTGGACACGTCAGGTCACAGAGGTTAGCTTGGGGCAATCAGAGAGATCACTTAGAGGTCGCAGAGGTCATATGGGACACATCATGTCACACAGGTCAACTTGGGGTCATGAGGGAGGTCACTTAGAGGTCACAGAGGTCATATGGGACATGTCAGGTCACAGAGGTCAGCTTGGGGTTATCAGAGACCTCAATTGGAGGTCATATGATACACGTCAGGTCACAGATGTCAACTTGGGGTCATCACAGAGCTCAATTGGAGACCACTGATGCAGCTGAGACACGTCGGTCACAAAGGGCAACTTGGAGGCACGTCAGGTCACAGAGGTCAACTTATGGTCATCACAGAGCTCAACTGGGGGTCTTCTGGGACATGTCAGGTCACAGAGTTCAGCTTGGGGTCATCAGAGAGATCACTTAGAGGTTACAGAGGTCATATGGGACACGTGAGGTCCCAGAGGTCAAGTTGGGGTCATCACAGAGCTCAAATGGAGGTCATCTGGGACATGCCAGGTCACAGAGGTCAGCTTAGAGTTATCAGAGCTAAACTGGAGGTCACAGAGGTCATCTGGGACACATCAGGTCAAAAAGGTCAACTTGGGGTCATCGCAGAGCTCGTTGGAGGTCGTGGGGGTCATCTGGGACACATTTTTGGAATCGGGAGAATTTTTTGGGGGGATGACCCTTGCAGCGTCCAAGACCGCCTTTCTGGATTCGCCAGTAGTTGCTGGAATGGTGTTAGGCTACTTCCAATTCCTGAATACCCCAATAAATGTGAAATAGCATATTATGGACCATTTTCAACACTCTTGCTGCCTCGCTGGCATGGATGGAGGCCTCATAAACGACCTGTCAGTTCAAGCTCTATAACTTGCATTAGCATCAATGGATTGCAACAAAATTTTCAGGATCTTAAGTTCAAACAATTTTACACGTACCACGTAAATTTCGAGGCAATGACCCGAATGACCTGTGACCTATTCGGTATACCCCAAGGCAAGGTCAACTTGCGACACTTGTTACGCCGCTTGTATCCGCGGCTGAGTTCGTTCCAGCTTCCGGGTCCGCGATCTCGGTCCGCGATCTCACACAGCGTTCTGAATAACGTAGTCCTGTATTGGTGATCGGTGTCCGGCGGGGGCCGCTGCCCGACTGCTGCACGGCCGCACCGTGCCCACGAGCGCAGCGAGCTCAGCGCCACCTAGTCTACTGCACAAAGTTCAGAGGGCAAGGGCTACGTCACCACACACTACCCCCCTCAACAGGAATGACAGTCGTGGCGAAGCAGACAACACAAAAACTGGCCGAAATAAGACTAAACATCCGTCTAAAACTATTTCAAAGCAAAACCAGTCGCGTCGAACACGACTTTGTGTCGCCGTCACATTTCGGCTATGAGGCGACGCGGCTGCTTCCGCTGCCTGACGGAAACACGCTGAGCGATGCCTCCAGTTGCTGATCCAGCTCCTGTTCCTGTCGCCGATGAGGTCACACCGCCACCTCTGCTGACCTGCGCCTCCTCGGCACCAGCGTCGCCGCCTGCAGCTACCTGCGCTTCCTCGGAGCTGCCACCGGTAGCGGTAGCAGGTGCTGTCACAGCATCATTGCCCGTCGCCTCTGGTCCGTCTGTGGCCGGTGACCTGACCGTCGTTTCCGACCCGCCGGTCACACCTGTCCCGACGATGACCCCCGGTCTGATGGTCACCGGTGGTTCGCCAATCCCTGTGGGTGCCACCGGAACCTGTCCAGTACGGTTCGGTGCTGCCACCGTCGGCTGCCGGCTGATTTCCTCCGCGCCATCGGACGCTGCAGCAGCCTGTTGGGTGCCCGCCAGACGCAGCTGGTCGGCGTGCCGCGACCAGATCGCGCTCCCCACGTCCACTTCGAACGACAGCGGGCCCGTCCGGGCGGTGATGACGCCCCGCCGCCACTTGGACGGTCCACCGTAGGCCCGTGTCCAGACGTGGTCTCCGATCGAGAACTGCCTGTTGTGACCTGGCCTACCGGCCTGCCACTGGCGAAGTTTTTCCTCGCGCTGCCGCACATGCACATCCGGCTTTAGGAGGTCCAGGTTGGTTCGCACGTTCCGTCCCAACATCATTTCCGCTGGAGACCTCCCCGTGGTCGCGTGTGGCGCCACCCGGTATGCCAGCAAGAACCGCTGGAGGCGCTGAGAAAGCGTTCCTCCGTCCTTGAGTGCAGCTTTCAAGCCATTCTTTACGGTTTGAACTGCGCGCTCCGCCGCCCCGTTGCTACTGGGATGCCACGGCGCTGTCCTGATGTGCCGAATCCCATTCGAGTTCAGGAACTGGGAGAACGCAGTGGCGGTCAGCTGGGGTCCATTGTCGCTGACCACCTGGACCGGCAATCCAAACCTGGCGAACATTTCGCGCAGAACACGCACAGTGCTTTCCGTGCTGGTCTCACGCATCGGCACTGCCTCCACCCAGCGCGAGTAGCTGTCATACACTATCAGAAAGAAAGAGCCCTGGAAGGGTCCAGCGAAGTCGATGTGAACCCTGAACCAGCAGCTGTCCGTCGGTTCCCAAGGGTGAAGTTCAGCACGCGGTGGTGCCCCGCGCTTTTCCATGCAAGCCGCGCAGTCACGCGCCAGGGCCTCCAGCTCGGCGTCCATGCCAGGCCACCATACGTATCGGCGCGCCACACCTTTCATTTTGGCGCTGCCCAGGTGACCTTGGTGCAGCTCTGCCAGCACCTGTTGCCGAAGGCAGTGGGGAACCACCGTCCTGCCACCCCAGAGCAGACATCCCAGGTCCGTGGAGAGCTCATCCCGCCTCTGACGGAACGGGGCCAGCTCCTGCTCCACCTGTCCGGGCCACCCACTGTGCACGTACGTCAGGACGCGCGACAGTACCCGATCGCGGCGTGTCGCCGCCGCGAGTTGTTTGGCCGTCAGAACTGGAGCTACACCGTCCATGAACAGCAGATACGAGCCGCCGCTGGTGTTGTCCTCAGCGTCCGCTGGCTCGACCTCTCCGCCTGGCACTGCCATACGAGACAGACTGTCCGCCAGGTGCATGTCTTCTGATGGACGCAGCTCCACATCGTAGGTGAAAGCCGCGAGCTGCAGCGCATACCGCTGTAGCCTGGCCGCAGCCAGCGTTGGCAGCTCACGCTCCGGACTCAAGATGCGCGACAGCGCCCTGTTGTCCGTGACCAGGGTCCACCTCCGGCCGTAGAGAAACTGACCGAAACGCTTGACGGCGAAAGACACCGCCAGCGCCTCCTTCTCTACCATCGGATACTTCCTTTCCGTTTTTGTGAGTGTCCGAGAGGCGTACATCACCGGACGCTCCAGTCCTTCCTCGTCAGGCTGCAGAAGCACGGCTCCCACGCCGACTTCACTGCTATCTGTGACGAGCTTGAGCGGCGCCTCTGCATCGTACCGCTTTAGGACTGTGTCCCCTGCCAGCAGTTTCCGCACTCTGACCAGTGCGTTTTTGTGCACATTAGTCCATTTCCACGTGGCGCCCTTCTGTAAGAGATCGTACAGCGGCGCTAGTTCCGTGGAGAGGTTGGGAAGCACGCGCTGGTAGTAGTTGATGCTCCCCAAGATGCTGCGCAGACTTTTCACATCCTTAGGGTCCGGCATGTCGATCACTGCGTCAACTTTCTCCTTTACTGGACGCAGCCCCTGTGCTGAGATGCGCCAGCCGAGGTACTGCACCTCGTCGAGTCCAAGTTGACACTTCTCCCGTTTCAGCTTCACTCCATGAGCTTCCAGCCGAGTTAGCACTTCATCCAAGCGCTCGCACAGGTCCGTCATGTTCGCCGCCGTCACCAGCAGATCGTCTTGATAGGCCACACACCCGTCTATGCCATCCAGGATGTGATCGATTGCTGCCTGAAACACCGAACTGCACGCCGATATGCCGAACGGTAGGGATTTCATCCGATACCGTCCTCGGTGCGTGACGACTGTTGTCATATCCCGCGATTCCTCCGCGAGCTCCAGCTGCAGGAAGGCGTCTTTCAGGTCCAGTTTGCAGAACCGCCGTCCTCGGACGCTCGCAAAGATGTCCTCGGCGGATGGCGTAGGATGCGTCGCCATTTGCAGCTGCGGGTTTACCGTTAGTCGATAATCACCGCACAGACGCACACCGCCATCAGCCCGTGGCACCGTCACCAGTGGTGTTCCCCAGCCGGGCGCGTCGTTTGGACCGACTTTTTCCGCGATCCCGGCCTGCACCCAGCGGTCGAGCTCCTGCTCGACGGCCGGTTTCAGTGCATATGGAGGCGAGCGCACCGGCCGTGACACCGGCCGTGCATCCGGTTTCAGTGTCAGGTGCGCCTTTACTCCACTGATGCGCCCCGGTGTGCCGTCAAACACCGACTCGTGCCTGTTACAGACCGCCTCCAGATCCGCCGTCCCCCGTTCCGGCGTGACGTCCATCACCGCCGTCTCTCCGCCGCCCACACTTATGTCCAGAGCCCGCAGCCAGTCGCGGCCTAGCAGACGGCGATCGCCAGGCAGGTCCACCACGACCAGACGCAGTCGATAGTCCCGACCGCGAAACCTTACCGAGACGTCTGCCTCACCCCGGAGAGGGATCCGGTGACCAGTGAATGACGACAGCTGTAGCTGTGTAGGTTTCAATCGCAACCGCGGGATGACCGTGTCCCGCCCCACAGCAGTGATAGGGCTGCCGGTGTCCACCACCATTTTGATGGCCACCCCGTTCACCGGCAGAGTCATTTTAACCGCTTCCGTCAGGTTAACAGCGTTTATCTGCCCCAGCCCCCACATGCCCGCCGTGGCAGTCCGCTGTCGGCATTGACTGCGCAGATGTCCGATCTGCTTGCAGCGGTAGCACCGCCGCGTCTCCGGTGCCGGTCTGACCCCGTCGGACCCACGAGTGTCAGATTCCCGGCGCCCCGGCCCCGTCGGCCGCCGTGACGCTGGTGCCGCACGCGCTGACTCATCCGGGCGTCGGCTGTCCTGACAGTCCCGCTGAAAATGTCCCGCCGCACCGCAGCGGTAGCAGCGGACCGTGCGCCGCTGGCGGCTCCGGTTACCGTCAGCCGTGCGCTGTGGCCGGACAGCGTTAAGCTGATCCGGCCCCGAGGTCACCACATCGACCTCTGGCCGCTCGTCCAATGCGGTAGTTGACCGTCCGACGCCGTCCGTGCTCAGAGACGCGTTACGGAACTGCGTCACTAGCATTTGCGTTTGCTCGTATGCACGAGCCGTAGCCTGCAGATCTTGCAGTGAAAAGTTATCTCCTTTGGTTCCGACCGTCTGCAACAGTCGCTCCTGAATTTGTGGAGTCGCGCCGGCCACGCTCCTGTCCCGGAGCTCACGGTCGAGGTCAGCCGCCGGGAACCCGCACCGCCCAGCCACCGCCCGCAAACGAGCCAGGTACGCGTCGAATGACTCGCCGGCGTACATGCTCGTGCGGTGGAACGTTACACGTTCCGCCATAAGGTTAGACGTCGGCTGTAGATACTGGCGTAGTTTAGCCACAGCTGTGTCGTATTGTGACGTTGCAGCCGTTGCAGCCGGCTCCGGCAGGGTGTCGAACACGTCCTGGATGTCCGGCCCCATTAGATGGAGCAGGACTGCAGTCCGCCGCCGGTCGTCTGTTATGTCCATCGCCTCGGCGTAGAATTCCAAACCCTTCAGCCACCGGCTAAAGTCCATCCCCTTTGCAAAAGGAGCCACGCTCGGCAGTCCGGCCGCCATGTTTGCCACCGCCCCGAGGCTGCACCGGGGTCAGGCACTGCACACTGCACTGACCGCGCTGACTCACCAGTCACGCCACACCGAGCAGAGTCCAAAGTTCAGAGTCCAGCGGCCGCCGTCGCCGCCCGCACCACTGTTCACCCAACACGGAGGTGCAATACAAATGTTCCCAACAACGATACAGCGAAACGCAGCGGCAGAGCTTACAGCGTTAATGCACAAAATTATGCAGCAGTATAAAAAAAAAAAATACTAAGCACTAAGCAGAACTAAGCACTAAGCAATATCACCCGGCACGACGCTATCACTTCACCGTGATGTATATCCGCGCCGACCGCCGCGCACTGTACCATCCAGCACGCCAAACGAGGTTGTCCGAGTCCCGACGCTGTCACTTCCCCGTGACGTATATCCGCGTCGGCCACCGGTGCCGCATCACCAGAACGCCAAATCCGTGAGAACGCCACTTTTCCTTCCGAGTGCACCACTAAGCGAATCTCGTCCGTGTCGCCAAGTTGTTACGCCGCTTGTATCCGCGGCTGAGTTCGTTCCAGCTTCCGGGTCCGCGATCTCGGTCCGCGATCTCACACAGCGTTCTGAATAACGTAGTCCTGTATTGGTGATCGGTGTCCGGCGGGGGCCGCTGCCCGACTGCTGCACGGCCGCACCGTGCCCACGAGCGCAGCGAGCTCAGCGCCACCTAGTCTACTGCACAAAGTTCAGAGGGCAAGGGCTACGTCACCACAACACTGACACTACTTACGACTGCTATTTCAATTTTGTAAGTTGTGTCGCAAATCATGCAACGTGCAATACATTAAAATTACAATAACCCACACCAAAACACACTATAGCTACCAAATCAAGTTCTTCAGCACCCCTAAGGCCAGTGCACTGGCACGGGGCACGTCCAAGGTCAAATCGCGTTTCTCAGATTTTCGGTTTGTTATTTTCATCAAGGTTTTGATAAGTGCTCGCACGGTAGCCATGTTGGGATAGGTGAATTAAAGGTTAAATTATTTAAATATTTTAAAATAATTTAAGACCTGCCAAGCCTAACAATACGCAGAATAATAACCAGAATTAAAAATTGTATAGGGATAAAAATTTATATGTGAATCGAAAGGGTCCGCTAAAAATGACCTTGACCTTTGACCCGTCATTTCTCCGTAGTTTGACCTTGCCAAAACAAGAAAAACCAGCAGTAGCATCTCCAACATTGGTTGCATCATTGAGCAAAAAATTATTGAAATCTAAGGGGTCCTCCTTTCTCACCTGACCACGTGGTCACTTCCACTTCCTGTATTACACATACGTGACCTTGATTCTGACCTTTGACCTACTATATATCAGTTCGTGCTGCTTGCCAAAGTAAGATACTGATATTTTTGAAATCAGCTCTTCATGGACTATAGTTGTACAAATTTTTACGAGAATCCAAAGGGTCCGCCGAGAATGACCTTGAACTTTGACCTAAGATTCCTCAGTTCTTAGGGGGTGCCAAGCCTAGGTGATTTATTTTCATAATAAGCATGTCCTGCTTTATCTATCCTGTTAATTTAAATCGATTCTGAGGGGTCCGTTTTTGTCATTTTTTCCACGAATGTGGTGCTGGAATCCGAATCCGAATTTGAAGCCAACTTTATGAACGTCGATATGCGCCGGGCAGCATGCAAACAAATGCCGCAAAAGCGTCAAAAACGCTGTCCAGCAGCGAATCTGGTGCTTTTATGTTCAAATAATTGTCAACACGAGCCGCTTCCCTTTCAAGGGGACCAATGGGATTTCGGAAAATTCACAAATCAATGCTCTTATTGGTGCTCATTTGATTGCCCTGGTGAGCTGATATTGATGTTTTGAGCTTTCGAACATTTGTTTCTTTGGTGATTGGGACCTGTAAATTGTAGGCAAATCTTTTTAGCCTTATTTTCAATTTCCAACGAATTTATCACATTTTTTTGTGTGGCTCATATTGATATATTTGATATAGTTAATTGATATATATGGTGGTCTATATACTCTAATATTTGCTCCATTGGATGTGGAAGATTTTTTATTCATTGGTGTCTTTATTTTTCCAGTGTTGCTGTTATTAGTCATTAGATATTTTTGTTGTCTGCTGTTCTTATTGTGATAAAATAACTTTTGATGGATACCTATCACATCTTTCCATCATTTTCCATCCTCAGCACAGTGTAACCCTTCTCCACGCTTTAAACCCCCGATCTGGACTGGTCAGTCATTCACCAACTGATGTGATTAGCTCAAGCTCCCTGGAGCAGGCCTATCGAGCAGTGAGGTTACGCTGGTGATGGTGAGGGGGCTGGCTGGGCAGTCCAGGGGTTCATGCGAAGTGTGATGGCTTCACCCCTGGCAGCTTACCAGGGTGGCTGCAATCTGCATAGAGCAATGACTTTCCCTAACTCCTGCCAGTCAACATCCTTGCTGTGAAATGGTTTTGTTAAGAATGAAAAGAGCATAACCCCTTGAAACAATCAAACACTTGGTGGTTTTACATAGTTTGTTATGGAAATACTGCAAATACCAGTTCACATCAGATAGTTATCTGATTTCACTCAAATACTTTTAGAGGTTGAACGTACCTATTTGTTTTGCTTTAAAAATCCCATCAGGCTGGAACTTTATTGATAGATGATAGATCTAATTTTAAATGCA